>NC_060118.1:610371-915557 GCF_021155765.1 Diprion similis
CAACTTCAATCACGCAGCGAATCAAACCTCCTCACGACGTCCCTCTCAGCACGTAACACTGCGGACGGAGACAGGCGGAATAACCGTACCCAGCGCTCCTAGGATTTAAGGTGAAGCGCGAGGAGATCTCATGCCTCTTAATTAGTGTGATCACATTTATTAATTTCCTTTCACTCTTTGTACTTGTTGTTACTTATTATACACGCCTCCTCACAAGCTAGGGATAATAACGTGAGTGTCCACATAGTTTGACCGGCCGGTTCGGAGAAGGTCGGACTGGCCTACAACTGACCGCGACGAGCTGAGTAAAACCCTCCCTCCATCTTAGCATGTAAGGACAATTGTAAAGTAGTTCCAAACTGACAGCGCACGTCTACAGGTGATAATCTATAACAAGCAGCCTGAGTTGGGAAATTCGCAAGAAAGCCAGGGTTACCTCCTTGCATGCACTCAGAAGGACATTTGTTTATTCGTTGTAATGGTTGTGGGGGTGGTTGCCCACGGCCAGGCCAGGTGACGTGTTGTCCGAAGTCTTCTACGGGGCAGGGCTCTCCCCGTTTTCCAGACGTTGGGGTCCTGTGACGAGCTGGACTTTCGCCATCCGGAAATCTTCCTTTGCCCGGCGACCTGTTCTAGCAGAGAGGGTGGTCACAGCATCACAGCGCACACCGTGTATTACGACAATATTGCAGAGGGTGTACCCTCCGATAAGTAAGAGAATTCTCTCAGTTGATTTAGTCAAGCAAATGATCATTCCAACCACGATAAATTAGGTTAGAAGTTAAGTCTGTGACTTGTGCTGTCTTGTTCACCCTTGTAACGTTATTTTTGCCGTTTTCGCCTTTCATACCACAAATATTATATTAAATTCACGGAAATGCGCATACAAACAAGGACATGCGATATAGAATAAATAGTCAACATAGATTTCAGGGTAAATATTGAGACTTGGATGAAGATGTTTAATATAAACAAAGAATTCGGACAAACGGTAACAGGACAATTGAGTAACGTGATTGCACACAGTACGAAATATAAAGAAAAACTATTCATACACTGAATTACTCCTTAAAATACGCCTAAACTGGTTAATTGCAATAAATCATTGCAAGCTTGCTGTTTGGGACTCTAAATTATAAATGTCTCTACTTTAACAAATGATTCAAAGTTCAGCTAAGTTTAAATCAATGCATAAACGCGATTATATAAAAAAAATAGAAAGACCACTTTAATATATTTTATGCTAAATAAAGGAATGTTGCATTTGCACCTACGATTTCTTCATTCTTTAAGACTTAGCTCGGATTTTCCAATGAAAGGATGTGGCTCGGTGGCTCCCGTAGAGTGAAAGCGATGTAGCGACTGAGCTCCGGAACTTGGTCATGCATGACTCTCGTTGTTATTATACACTTATTTGACCCTCTCCGATGATAATTTGGTTCGGGCTATTTCCTTCTGATGGCAGGTGTCGCCATGTATCTGTCACACCCTTTCATGTACTTGGGTTTAACTGATTTAGTTCAATTAATTCCCCATCATTCATTGGCTTGCTTGAGCTTTTCACTCTACTTCGTGAGGGTCTTTACGCCTCAGCAAGTTGTTGGTTGTTAGTTTGTCCGCGCAATTGCCATGTTCTTATTTAAAAGACCCTATCACTCATTTCTTCCTGAATTTTCCCAATTGTAGTATAAGAATAATTCACAATGGCTGGAGAAGGACCATCATATGTTGCAGGAGCATTTTCACAATAGTACGTCACAATTATCAGAGCATAATTTAAAGTAGACAAAGAAGTTCCAAAAAAATGTTTGAGCTTGACTTTTTCTTTTTGAATTTTTCATACGAAATAATTTTTATCCAAAACATCTTGTGATGTTTCAAGTTTTCCAACAATTACAACTCTGGGAAAAATTTCAAAACTCGTTTATCTCGGAACAATATTTTTGGTGTTGTGTCGTAAGGTTTTTGAAGCACCATTGGTTCGATTGAGGTCGATGAGGGCTTGTTTTGTTCAGTAAAGAAATTCCTAAATATTCGAACAAGGGTGTTTTTTTTGCCAAAGTTGTTAGCAAAATGGAGATTTAAATTTTTGAAATTTTAGATAATTAACTGTAAATTTTTACACTGTTATTTCTCTTTCAGACCCCCGCCTCATAAGATATCATTGTTGAACGGTGAACTGATATCAATGGTGTGTTTGAAACTTGACAAAACAGGTTTGGGAAAACAACATATTTTTGTATGTGATTTTACGTCGTCCACACCTTAGATTCTTGTCCCAGACTCTGACAGCTACCTTATACCCTGTACCCTCTTCTCATCATCACCTTACTGCCTCAGTTGTTATACCGTATCGGCAAAATGCTCTCTACTCATAAACTGCAACTAGCCAGTCTAGTTCATCCCTCCCCCTATATATTCACACTCTTAAGTCATCTTCCATTCGGCCAATATCTAAATTCCTCTCCCTCCGCTTTTTCCTCCTCCATATGTATTCATTGTACCATCCATATTTTCAACAATAGATTAATTACATACTCGAACATTCAACTTCTCAATACAAGTCCCATTTATTTCCTCTTTTCTTTCATGCACGTAGTCGCCGGGTTACGAACCCGAAACAGGCCGTAATAACATCATGGCTAGGTGTCGATACGATCATCGATAGCCGCTTGTCGGCATCACAATCGTCTACCCCGTAATAGTGAAATAAACTTTGGTTTGAGAAGAAATGAATTCAGGAGTACTTGAAATTTTTCAAACCAAGCTGTATTGGTCCTCTTTAGGGGATGCAAGTGCAGGATCTTTACAATGTTGCAGGCTTTTTTGTGTGGGTCGACGTTGTGCGTGAGCCTTTTAGGCGTCTACACAGCGATCTCTTCACCTATAGCTCTGGAGCGGGGCCAGCAGTATGCACACTAGTGCAGTGGACAATCGCTAGCGTGGAGTGCTCACGGAATGCGCGGACGTAAGAGTGCGCACTAGTCATATTACGACACATAGCAGTGAATTGCAACCAACTTCAGTTCCTAACAGTCACATGGCACACTAGAATCACGCTAGTGAAGTTATGTATAAAGAAACACAATAATACGGATCTCAGGTAATTTTCAAACATATACTTTGTTTTGATGAAATGTTTCGACGTTCTGGAAACTGTATACAGTTAGTGTTTACGCAAATATTGCCTACGTTCGGTTAATATCGGTCTATGAATACACTCCACCAGGCATATGTGGTTTGATAATTTCTTTGTTTCAACGGAGTTGGCGACGCTTACAACAGCTATCAAAAGTATACTGAGCATGTCAGACTGCGCGGTACTGTGGTGTGTAAAAGTGCGTGGTCTTGCGGTGTGTACGAGTGCGCGCGCACTCTGGAAAATCATTGGCAATAGCAGAGAGTACTCTGAAAAAACAACTGAAAAGTTCGAAGGTGGCTACAAGTCTTGGAAGATATGAGACTACTTTCTCAAAGGAAATAGAAGAAGAACTGTGTAGATACATAAAAACTCTAGACGATATATTCTATGGGTTAACGACAAAAGTCCTGAGAGGCTTGGCATTTGATTTTGCCGCATTTATAAGAAATCGCATCGTTTCCACGCATCTTTAAAAATGACCGGTAAAGGCTGGCTACGTGGGTTTTTACCAAGACACGACCATATTTTCCTGAGACAACCAACCGCTACCAGCGTCGTGAGAGCCATGGGATTCAATCTCATGCACCACAGTGCAAGAGATTTTACAACAATCTTTTTGAATTAATGGTGTAGTATAAGTTTCCGCCACACGCTATTTACAACATGGATGGTTCAGGATTTTCTACCGTCCCGAATAAACCTTCTAACGTTCTCTCTACAAAAGTTAAAAGATGCGTCAGCAAAATATCTAGTGCTGAGAGAGGTACAAATGTGACTGCTGTTTGCGCGATGAGTGCAAGTGGGCAGTTCATTCCTCCTGCTTTCATATACCCTAGGAAGAGAATGAAGGCAAAAAGATACTTAAAACTACACGTCACTGGGCGACGTGATTTTACTCAAGTTTTCGAAAAACGACACTACGGGAATTTGATAGTTTGATAGGTTATAGCAAGATTGAAACTTTAGCGAAAATCGGTCGTTGACAGTATTTACGATAGCTCGGAACGGCAGTGACAAGAAAATATAATAGAATTTTCGATAGATAGTAACTAGCAAGAGAGATTAACGTTGATTAACAATTTTCACAGATCGACAGTTTAGACGAAAAAATATCATTTACAATAATCGCATTCATACCTTGCAACAGTTAAAATGACGAGCTAAAATCAACAAGGAAATTCGAAATTATGATTAACGAGAGAATACAAAAATTATGCGAGAGTGAGAGATTTAGAGAAAGTTTCGGAACACAAAGAAATACACTAAATACACCTGATTACGGTAAGCAGGACTTGAATTAACAAAAATAGTATATTGTGTAGCTAGTGCGTGAAGCAGGCGATATCCGAAGAGTGTGAAGTTTGCTGCACGAGCCGACGGCGCATACGGAATTCGCACGAGTTCGAGTGTGGTTTGCGGCACGACCCGAAGGCGAGTGCCGTAATCACACGAGGACTCGCGCAAATTCCATATGCGCCGAGGTGAGTGCTGCAATCACACTCTTCAGATATCGCCTTCACGCACGTGCTGCACACGCTATTTTTTGTAATACATGCATAGGAAAGTGTTATTTGAGAGGCAAACCAACGTCGAATTGTATAGAGTGCCGCGCGCGAGGCGGGGTCCTAACCTGAAGTTAGGCAATAGTCGAGACCGTACATACGCCGCTCAAGCCAAATGGCGTTGCTGTCGACCGTGTTGTCGGTGACAAGAATACGCTGCACCGGGAAATAGAGCATATCGAATGTGCGCATGCGCTACGAATCTTCCGCACCGGGAAATAGAGCATATCGAATGCGCGCATGCGCCAACTCTATTATTCAGGAATAAGGCCCTTTACGCACGTTACACGACCCTCGACAATGACACTTTCCATGCAGGTGTTACAAAAAAAATGTTATTCAATAACCATGAAGAATATAACATAATAAGCAACATAAAGTCAGTAGTAAGCGGTAGAGAAGTACGGTAGTATTCAGCGGCTTAATCTACGCTTGGATATACTCCAAGTAACTAGATTTACGATACAAAATTCATGCACAAAAGCAAGTAAAATTTAATATATAGTACGATACAAAAGCAATAGGCAATACTAGCAGAGAAAGAAAAGATAACGATAGAAAATACGAAAGCAATACGAGCATAAAATTACAGGAAAATTAGAAGTAAGAAAGATATTTATTCGACAGCTACGAGGTCGCTCAACGATAATTTTACAAAATTAATTATACAGCGAAATCATGCAGTCACATGACGGCTTACAGCAACTCAATGTTCGTGGACCATTCACAAAGAAACTGACATCATTCGATGCAACCAAAAACGATAATTCAGATACGAGAGGAATTGAAGTTAGGAGCAACATCGTAATCGTACGATAGAAGGGCAGAAGCCTTACCTTGGTTGGCGACAGCAATAAGCAAACACTGATTCTGAATTAAAATAAACTTAGCGATAGAAAAGCAAAAGAGCAGGAAGGAAATTAACGTACGGAAAGGAAGAAGCTAACGGTAGTAAAAACAATAAAGGAAGAAGAAGAATCAACGGTTGCGATAAAACAGAAGATAGTACGATAGAACGATAGAAGAAAAAGAAAGATTAGCTGAAGGAAATCTAGGCGTGACAATCGAGGTAGTAGCAAAGCTGTCTCCTGGCGGGTTGAGCGTTGAATAGGCAGAGTTCGGGGCCCAGATCACCGATCTTTCCGTTGTCGTCAGGTGATTCTTCTCCCCTATGATTGGTCGTTTGTTCCCCACCATAATTGGGTCACCCCTCTGTGCCGAATATCGGTTACGCGTTTTCAACGATTACCGTTAAATGTTGCACCGTAATTCCGCCGTTGATATCAACTCGTACGATTCTTCGGCTGCTTTCCCATACTATCCAGGTCGCCTATCATTGGAGATTCCTTCTACAGAGGCAGGTACGTAGGCTGTTTCTGCAAAAGTTATCAAATGGAGTGCAAGACCTCATTGTTTGCCTCCACCGGCTTCATCGTATGGACAGTGGCCTTCTGCTCACAGTATATCACGAAGATCATACAGTCGCACAACGGCTTACAGCAACTCATTGTTCGTGGGTTATGGTCCACAATGATTGTAGTCCTCACTGATATGAAGGCTGAATTGATCCTCAGAACGAAGGCTTTATCAAACTGGACGTAGTGTTTTGGGGTCGCACCTGGCCTGTAAGTCGGGGTACGATAGACTGCGGTCTGCGCTGTATGTCATCTTCACAGCATCCGAGAAAGCTGGCAATCAAAGTAGTACGGGAGGTTCATCATTTCGAAACGGTAGTTGAATTCGTGGGAAACAATAGTTGTCGTAGCTGTTGATCCCTTGTTGAATCGAAGGAGGGTGTTGATTCCTCGGTGATCAGGATTGTGATCGTCCTGGTACCTGGTTAGCTTGCGCCCAGGCGCGGAATTACAGAATTTACAAAGAAAATTATTATTTACTAGTAGTTATTGCCTATTTTGAATCAAGTTTTTTTGGAGTACCCTGCTGGGGACGCGTGTTACGAAAATTTTCTTCAGTTTTTGGCTTTGTAACGGGTCATTCTGAAATGCCACGTTACAGACCATATAGATACGAGACATGCATGTAAAACTCTATGCGCACTCTTAGAGACTCAAATGCGTACTGTTAGAGATTGGGTAGATCTGTAAGAGTGCGAATTACTTTTGTTAATCATTAATTTTTTTTTCCAAAAGTTCATGAATGAATTTTTAAGTGTTATGCCACAATGTTCCTCAAGTCCCAAAGAGTTCAAAAAAAAATTTGTGATATTTAAATGTTATTACTTTCCTTTGTATGACCAGTCAAACCTTAAGTGCGTACTCTTAGAGCACTTCTAAGCACCACCTACGCAGTATTCAATTTTTCTCTATGAGAACGCTTGGTTTGGACGGGAGGGGCCAGACAGTTGCAGGTCACGGTTGGTCATGGGAATGATTAAATATGGAAAACGTGAAAGAGTAGACCATTACTAGTTCATGAACAATGAACCCTTTTCTTTCAGTCTTGTGCTGACATATTTAAACAGCCCGGTTTAAACCCCACTCTCAGTAATCAGGAGTCTTGCCCTGAATTAATTATACAGTCTCAGCAAATGATATTAGATCCGCGAGAAAATGCCACCCTTTCAAATTCCTACCTCATTTATAAAATCCTCAATAAAGAGCAAAGCAAAATCAGAACCATTCAGATTCAGAGAAGAGACTTATCATTCGATATTATAGAGAACGGAATCTGAGAAAATCTCAGAACCTCATACACTAGTAACATGTTGCACTGCGATTGTTACAAATCATACAAACCTTAGTTGAAACCCAACTCGGAGAACTGATATAAAGAACTTAATAATAAATGTGTATTTAAACCAAGATCTGTTGGCAATAATCATATTTCAATCACACAGAGTAATAGTTGGCGCGATCAAAACTATCTAACTATCAGAAATTGGTAAGCTGTAGGACAAGTTCAAAAGAGACAATCAGCAGCTGTCCTAGATTCAAATACATCAAAATACGCAAGTCCAATGAAAAACCAAATCACAAGGCAATCCAAACTTTCTCGCGACGTTCTTCTTGGAACGTAACACTGATATTTAACTGCTGAAAGTTTAGGGAGCCTGTTACGGATGAGGCTGTTACACTAGGCATTGGTATGATGTAGGAATAGTAGGTGCGTTGCAGAAGTACTTATTGCTGAGATTTTTAGATGGAAATTTCAACGACTTCTTCCGAATGACGTTGCTGCAGACGTTCGCTTATCAGTATTAAGCCCGCGGGGTTAATGACTCATCGATTTGATATACATCTGATTTCAAGATCACAAGGATTTTAAATGATTTTGAATTGTTTCAAAAGATTTCAGGAATTGCAAAAGATTCCAGAGTCTTCTGAAGATTTATAAGGATTTCAAAAAATTTCAAACGATTTCAAAAGATTACAAGAGATTTAAAAAGATTTCAATCAATTTCAGTAGATGTTAAGAGACTTCAAAGATTACAGAAGATTTCAGAAGGTTTCCGGAGACGTCCGGGCTCAAAAAAGTACGAAAAAGGCTCATCGCCAAGCATATAGAACTTTCCAAAAAGGAGCCCAAGAGCCTCAATCACCTGCCGAAGGGGTTATGTATGGGCCAGGAATCGTTAATTAAGGATGAGACACAAAAACGGCACCGTTAGTCGAATAACTTGCATAGATCTGAGGAGACTTTAAATCCGATTGATATTAAAGTTTCGATACATCACGTTTAGATACATTCTCTACAAAGCAGCGTACGATTTCAGCGATAACTTGATCAATTTGTTTTTTATTTATGTCAGTCACCTGTTGTGTTCACATTATTAGTATTAATTGTTCAGCTACTGGCTTACCAAACCGCTCGATCATCAAGAAAAGCCTTTTGCAGCTCGACCGTGCACTCCCCCATGAAGACACTTTCTCGATCAGGGCAGTAGTCCCACAGAGTAACTTCGATGCTTCGATCCATCAGATCGTCACCGGGTACTCCAGAAAAATTGAGGGTTGCATTCCAAATTGGGTTCTGAGTAGGCTCAGCAACATCTGTTTTCAGCGAGCTCTGATCGCCACTATAAAAACCAAGATGTTCTACACAAATTGTCAACCAGAAGTGATCATTGGTGCAATAGAAACGTCTGGAGACAGTGGAGCGCTTTTTGTATAATTGATCTGGAATTGTGCAAAGAAACTCCGCACATCAAACCTACCATGCCGGAACTAGACGGAGCTTTGCATATGCTTCAGGAGCAGTTCCGTACCCAGTGTCCTCGCGAGTACACAATTCGTCTCCAGCCAGCACTGAGACTACAAGCTCTTTGCGTTCGGCTTCATACCAGACTTGGATCTGAACTCGCCCTGTGACTTGTTTTTCTTTGGCAATTTGTTCCTATAAGAATGGAATGAAAACTATTTAAAGTAACTTTAGTTATAATAATCAGAGTCAGTACTTACATCTGACAAGTATCGATCTATGCATTTGATTATACAAAGAAAACGAGTTCTATAAGTTACGATAAATAATGTATAGTATTGCAAGTAACGAATTTCATATTCTAATGGTAGGTTAAAATGTTTTAGAATTTGATTAAAGTGACAATAGTAGCCTGGTTTTCTTCGTTATCTTATTATCCTTGAATTATTATTTAACGGGGAAATATCCAGTCAACAAAACTCGTTTTTGTCTTGTCATATCATTGATTATACAGGTTCATACAAATAAAACAGTTGTGTGTGCTGGTAGTCGGACTTTATTTTTGCTGTGTATTTTTTTCCGCAGGTCATGAATTTGAAGTCAAAATTAGGGATCGATGTACAAAATCTCAAAAAAAAAAAAACAAACATAAAAACCCATGTTTTAGCAATTTTTTCTTATGGTTCTTGCATCTAAAGTTTTTTCGTTTATTTGTCTCGGTAACATGTACCAGTACTCGACAAATATGTATTTTTACGTCGTTTGGGGGCGTTCGGAGGTTATGCATGATTGAAAAAATTACAAACATGTTTTTAACCATGCAAATATATTTGTACCAATCGTGTAAAAGAGAAAAATAATTACAAATATGTTCTTGACCTTGCAAATATATTTGTACCCATTATGTGAAAGAAAAAAAAAAGAATTTACGAACATGTTTTTAACCACGCATCACCTCAAAATGGCCCCGAATGAGGGAAAAATACATATTTGTAGAGTACTGGTGCATGTTACAGAGAGAAATAAACGAAAAAAATTTACATACAAGAATCATCAGAAAAAATCGCTAAAGCATGGTTTTAATTGGTTTTTTCAAAATTTTTCACATCGACCCCCAATTCTGACTTCACATATGTGTTCGGCAGAAGAAAATAAACAAGAAAAAGACAGTCGACCCCCAGCACACACAAGTTTTTTATTTCTGTGGACCTGCGACTTATTTTGTACCGGAAATACTAAGTGGGTTGATAGCTGAAATTTCTACTTTTTTCACTTGGGGCCCACTCAAGCTATATTTGATTTTTGTGAAGTATAGGTTTGTAACCTTAAAGTAATGACCCAAGAAATAAATAAAAAATTTTAGAACTTTCAAACTGATTTGTAAACGTTGCGGTTAAAATGAGTATATTTTGCTTTGTCTATCGAATTTTCGTATTGTCCGTTAGGTCGACGTTTCAAAAGTGCAAGACCATAAACCTTTTGAATTTTGAAACATCATTTTATTACGAGATTATTGTTCAGATAAATCGTATTTTTCATATTTCACTGATTCTGTAGTTTATTGTACTAACTCTTGAGCTTTTGCCATACAAATTTTGTTGACCGGGTAATCTGTATCATGTATGTATTGTGTATTGGGAAAATGACAACTTGTCCATTCAAACATGCAAAAGCGATTTACAAGTTTTACGGGGAACGTGATGCTTTTCGACAGTATACAATTATGATAGTGATATTAAAAAGAATACTAAGGTGTCTACTTGTTGGTCGCAAAAAGTAAAAAGAAACCAAAATACATGTAAAGAAACTAAATCAATACAGAGAGAAAGTTTTACCTATTGATAGATAATTTCGTTAGTGTGTGTATATAATATATATGGTACTTTACATGATTATACAATAATAAGTATGTAATATAATACTAGATACATAATATATAAGTAATCCAATTTTCTACTCTTTTTCTCTTTTTTAAATATAGAGGTGTAGAGTTACAAAGGCGAAGAGTATTTTTATACGTGAGTTCTTCTTCGGTTTTGAAAAAATGTTTCATGTTCATTTTTCATAACGTAATTTTTTTCATCCTCTGGATGGATGAATTAAAACAACAAATTTTGTCATACTTTCTCTATAACAACTTGTACTTCTGATTTTCTCAAAAAAAAAAAAACGAATCAGAAAATTTTTGATTCGAAACTGAGAATGAACGTGAACAAAGAAGTGTACAGTCTAACAGAGATTCGGATGCAATCCCGTAATCATAGAAATACTATTGATTATTTCTTTTGATTTTTTTTTCTCACAGCCGAAGAAGATTCATGGCCTAAGCGAAGCAATCAAAAAATGAAATCAGGCTTGGACTAGCCTTGCGACTGGGTTCAATTGATTACATATGATTTCATACACGCAAAAAATTCATCATGGGAATATCATATAAGTCTGTAGTATACATACAGACTAATCGCAATGTAAATTATGTAATTTACTGTGAACACAGATTTATACCCATTCTGAAAATAAAGTGCCGCCAGTCAACGAAGCAGTCCAATTTTTTAATGGGCTCGTGAAAGCCGCAACTAAAAGGGTTGACTGCAGGGGCAGCTTATCAATCCCAAAGTAATGGAACTATGGGTCACTCTTGACACTCAAATAGATTCAAGTTTCTTAGCATCAGGTTCTTTTTGTGGAAAAGAAGATGGTGAGAAAAAGTAGAAATTTCTAGCAGCACATTTGTACTCAGTATTTGCCCTGCATGTCGTTGGGTACATTAAAAGTTACATGAATTTTGTTTTGGAATTCACACGTTGTATGTTCAAATCTATTTTATGACAAATTTGAATATCAGAATGTGTTTGTTTGACAGAAAACAACTAATGGAGTGAAAAACTAGAGTTAGGTTGAATAGTTCTTAAACATATTGGATCATGAATTTCTTACCGTTCTATGAATGATGAAAAACAGGAAACAGATTCTTTATATTTTTTCAGATTCTACCATATGTTTGTACAGAAAATTATTACGTCACATAATGTTAGATTGCAGTGAAGCAAAGATTAAGTCTAAGCATTACTTTCTAAAATTTCAGATAGAAAGAAATCCATAACCAGATCAAGCACGCCCCTGCGTCTTAATACATAAGTCTAATTCTTAAACGCAAATAACTAGTTCGTGCCAGTTGGGTGAGAGTAGCGTGTACTGAACTATAATTCACTTTTTATACACTTACATTATTTTTCATCTGCAATGTCATTTTTTTTTAATTTCAGGTCGTTTCGTTTTGTTTTTCATCTTTATTCTTCTCTTGTTCAGAGAGACAGACAGACAAGCAGAGAAATAGTGAGAGTAACAGTTCAATTTACGTAAAATTTTCATATTTATATAATTATATATATTGTTATTTAGTCTATATAACATGAAATTACATCCAACTTTAGTTATGTGGTACAATTAAAGTGAATTAAGGTAGTAAGCTGTGTGAAAATTAAAGAACACGACGCTCAAAAAAAAAAATAAAGTTTAAAATGAAAATGAAGAAAAATACGAATCAATCCCTGAAATTGTCTTGTAACATTTATTCCCAACGTTTACATTCAGTTACGCGTGAAATTGTTTCACTGTTGTATGGGTTCGTTTTCGTAATATTTTCTTCAACTTTCAACATTTTTGATGCTTTTTTGTCTTTTTCTCTTTGTTGGTTCTTCGAATTAATCCAATTATTATGTATACCAACATGTAATATTCGACTTTTCTTACGTCGGCAATGTTAAGTTGGCAGCCATCCATCACAGAAATTCACTATAACGATGATTTATTAACCACTAATGGTTTTTCAGAGCTCTGTCTTTTTTAACGATTCATGTTTTTTTTGCTTTGATTATTTTTCTTATTAGGTAATGCAGTTTGACTTCTATTGAGATTCGCAATGTATTAGGATGGCTTTAGCGATATGGTATTAGTTGAATGACCAGCGTATTGTTTTTCACGAATAACACGAATGTAGGGACACGGAAGTTGGCGCCAGCAGGAAAAGCCGTATTTTATTCGTTTGCATGAATGGATCGTAAAATATGAGGAAAAACAATCATTGATTATGAAATATGATCCGTTCGAAGCATCACATTGTTTGCGACTAGGTGATGGAATTTCTCGATGCTTTGGATCTCAATAATTATCAATCTTGATGGAATTAGATTATGTATCAATCATGCGTAGCCACAAGTTCAGGACGGGTGAAAAAACGACTTATGGCAAAGTGAAGGAAATGAAAGATTCAAACGTAACAAATTATAAAAATTGTAACCCATTCTATATGACGACAACTCATATGAAGGTCACAAGCGATATAATAATATGCCTGAAAACGCGTTAAAGTACTTTAAATATCCTCCACGGGTGTAATATAATACGTGTAACATGTTAAGTAAAGATAATATACCTGCACGGTAAGATTAGGCTATGTGCACAAATTTTCTCATCCATTTCCTTGGATTGTTATACCTGTAATGCATATGTTCATGTATGTATAAGGGTTGAGTCAGTACAAACTCCGAGAATAGAAGGAGCTTAATTGATCAATAGGCATCGTATGTGACACAGTCAGTTGCTTTGATAATAACGTAAGGACACATACGAGTAATACTGAACGATGCCGAATCTGTTGTAAAATATTACGTAATTCAAATGTCAACTAGTTTCTTAGAATAGTTCTGACTGAACTTCTGTATCGAATGAGACGTCGATCAGTTTGAACAGTTTTCTTAGAAATCATGTAGACCAGTATTGACACACTTGTTGCTACCCATGCGTGTATTTTGATTGTAATACAACGCCAATACTAAACAACTTACATTTCAGTCCTTTATCAATATTGGCGATGTAATCGGAGAGCTCAGAGCCGAAAATACCTCTGGTTTACTAATGACTAGTTTTATGAGATTTGGTTGTACGATTCGTATTCACGAACATGCTGTGGCCACTTAAACCGCCATTGGGGCCAGAGTTACAGGTACGTTTTCGAACACAGTGTGAATTCGAGGGAGGTGAAACGATTTTCCTAAGGCTGAAATTTATGTAGAGGATATATAATATACACCTACAACAAAATGCAGAAGTATGGTAAATAGCCCGTACATAAGAATGGGGGTGGGTAGTCAAACTTCATGAAAAAAATACAAGTGAATTTGATTTTTTAAAACTAAAATTTTTTTTACAAGTACTTTATTGAAAATAAAGTAAAAAATGAAATAGAATAGCCACTCCACTATTTGATAGAACAAGATTTGGCAGGCATTGCGAAAAAGTAAATATATCGAGTGTGCGATCGGCGCAGCGGGGGTGCTTGTTCTTCTATTTGTTGTTTTCTGGCCGAATTATTTTTCTCGGGAAAGATATAGGCGCGGAAAAAATTTCAGATTTTCATGATTCTTTTTAAAAAGAAAAACTTCTTCAAAATTTTTGAGCATTCGGATATTTTTTATCATACGTTTTGGCTGTTGCATCGTATTTTTCTTTGGATATTTTTCAACTCTTCGTCTGTAAACGTTTTTTCAGCACCTCCCGACTGTGAACCTGGGTCTTTCACTTCTAGCCGCTTCTTTGACCCAGTGTATACACTTAAAAAATTCCAAAAAGTTCATGCTAATATTGGAAACCTCTAACTTGACATATCAACCACAAATTTGTAGAAAAATAATTTTTTTTATTTTTTGTTAAACAAATGAAGCAATTCGGTGGGAAAGCAGTAATCTACTCGGAAAGTTTCAACTTTACAAATAATTAAGATAGTGAAACTTATAAAACGGTTAATTGAAGAGTAATAATACAGCTTCAAAAAGAAAATATTCCACTTCACTCATTTAAAATTAAATGCTCAAGTTTGGACAGGTGAAAATAAATCATTTATTAGGCACACATTTTATTATTACAACCTAAATAATCTAAGACTTCTAATCGTCAACTCTGATGCTACAAACGAAATTTCAAATGGTTAAACAAAATTATTTTGATGGTGAAGTACGCGCTTCACCTGTTCAGCCAACCTTTGGTCCCTTTTGTACTAACCTACGAAAAATATGTATAATGTTCTTCTTATTCTGTAGGTTCACTGATGCAAAAAACACGTTAAAAGTTTTTTAAAAATTCACTCACTCACGAATTTGGTCAACGCAGTCTAAAAGCCTGGATGTTTTGTTTCCGATCCGGATTCGACTTGTTCACAGCAACTGTCCAGAAGGGTCAGGGACCTTTAACTTTGGGAACCGGTTCCCCCTCTTACATAACTTTTCTTAGGTGGGGGTAGCAGCGCCATCCTTTCCCTTTTCAGAAAATTAGTAGTCGAAACCGTTTTGGCCTGGACATCAAATATCCAGGCTTACAGATGAGGGTTAAAATAACGGAGATATGATACGGTATCACCATTGGGTGGTGGCGAATTTCATCAGTGTCACATCCTCGATGCCCTCTGCCCCTACTCATTAGTTTTATTTCAGTTTTCGATTAAATTCATTTATATCTTATATTTTTGAGTCTCCGTATGCATTGTATGCATACGGCTTTCTTTATCACTTTTTACGGCTCTGGGAAATAACCACCCTCAGCTTATAATAATCTTACTCGTTAAATAATGTTACGGGATAATCCTTACCTAAACAGACTAGAATATACAAACTCTCTAACAGTAACCAGATGACCGGAAATCGCTTCTCGATATTTCCAGGTATGCAGAATCTGGCACGCACGTGCAACGGATTAAAATCCATATAGCCATCTTTGAAGTGTCTGTTTGGACAGGGTCATCCCGAACATACAGTAGAATATTTTTTATCATGTACCAAAACAAGCACGGCAATTCCCACCCGCACTCATGGAAGAGGCGGGATTAGTTAAGATAGTTTTGCATGCTACACCGTACTCAAAGGGCGAGGGTAGTTATGGCGAATGGGAAACTCAAAATTTTATCAATACTTCCTTATTGGGCAGCTCTCTCAAAGATGCTGGGAACCAATCAGGAAGTAGTTTCTCTCAATTCTCAATTCTCAGTTTTTCTGAACAGTCAGTCGTGGGATAGTCGTCAAACAGTTGTTACCGTTTCGTCAAACAATCGTGGAATAGTCGTCAAGTAGTTCTTACCGTTTCGTCAAGTAGTTGTTACATGTTTCGTCAAACAGTCGTCGTTACATAGTTGTCAGCCAGTCTTCATCGAGACGAAGCAGCTCTCAGTTTTTTCAAGACATTCATTGCTCATTGTTTATTCGCAATTCTCATTTTCTCAAGTCTTATTCTCAGGCTTCATTTTCTAATATATCTTCTCAGTTATTGACAGTCTTCGACCAGAAATCGTTCTCTCAGTTTTAGGCAGATCAATCAGACCAGAGAATCTGTTAGAAATTCAAAAGGTCTTTTATTTTATTTAATTCAACAAACTGAAACGCTAAAAGGGAATTCCGTGACTTTACATTTAAACCTTCCATATTTTATAATTAAAATCATTATAAGAATTTTCTTTAAACTTAATTTGAATAAACAAATACTCGTGTGTTAAACCTTAATTGAATAAACAAATACTCGTGTGTTAAACCTTAATTGAATGAACAAATACTCGTGTGTTAAACCTTAATTGAATAAACAAATATTCGTGTGTTAAACTTACATCGCGAGTTGAACAATTAATTACCTTTAACACCTAATATAAGTTAAGCGATCAGTAACTTTAAACAATCTCACCACCGGCCGAACACGCAGAGCCGCCCACATAGCCCGAATCAACGGTCACCAGCAAAAGGTAAGTGACCATTTTATTATCAAAGTCGGTTCAACCAAGAGGGAAAACGACATCAAAATTCAAATAATTCACCATCCGGGAGAACTAGTCCGAGCCAAGCGTTATATTTTTGGGAGTGGTTTGGTCATCAGCCAACCCAGCCCATAACATCAGACTGCATGATATATAGCATCTGCTGGACTAATCGGAAACATAACAATCAAGGATTTTTCTTTCAATAACACTCAAATTCAGAATATCAATCTTTTCAAAGTTGAAAATGTGAAAATTTTATAAAATGGTCCACTCTGAAACAAAAAAAAAATGAAATTTTTTAACAAACGATGACCATATTTTCAATAAAAGCATACTTTTCGATACTTCATCCCAAAAGTATTTAGATTTATATGTGAGATAATAGTCATGAATATTCTTGACAAATTTTGTTAAAATCGGTCGATCAGTTCTTCAGCTATACGTCACGGAAGTTTTAAAAATGTAGTTTTGAGGAAAGCGCGTTTGAGGGCGGGGTACAACTCTTGATTCAGACAGGGTCGATGAGTTATTTTCTCCGCTAACTTTTCACACCCAATGCAATACCGAAGCCCGCAGAAAAAATGAATATAATATTTGGAAGTTTTGAAATTATTCGATTTAGAAATAATGAAGATATCGAAAAACCCATACCCTTGTTTCTTAAGGGGTTAGGGGTAGTCAGAGCCGGGAAAAAATGAGTGTTTTAAATCATTTTTTTTTTTCATAGTAATTAAATTAATTTTATAAAACCAATTATGAACAATTATTCTTTGATGTTTCAAGTGTATTTTTACCAAATTTAAAAGAAAAAAAAAAAAAAACATCCGACCCTGGTTTCTAAAACATCGGTTGCCGTGACAGCGACCCGAAATCAATCGGATAAGAATAAGTCATTAGTTCAATAGTTAATCTACTCTTTAAGGTGCTTATAAAGACGCGTTGTACACCTCGAAAACGTGGGGATGCAAAACTCCTATACCGCTCAAGCAATCCAAGTGTAACTTGGGCAGTTAAGGCCTTATTTTGGCAAAAAGTTGAGCGTCTTTTTAATTTTTCAGAATTTAGAAAAAAATTTTGCAGATTGGTTACCACCCACAGAAATTGGCCAAATTTTTACAGTTGCACTGAATGGATCGAACTCACCGGTATGATGCCACTCGGTGGTGATGAAACACACATTTTGAGTGATGGAGAAATGACCAAATGGCAGCTGATCTGGTTTTCGATTACGAAAAATACCGAAATTTCATTTTGGCGACGTTTGTTACCGACATTACACGCATGCATTACCGAAATGAAAATTTGGCCAATTTCTGTGAGTGGTAACCAATCTGTAAAATTTTTTCCTAAATTTTGAAAAATTAGGAAGACGCTCCACTTTTTGCCAAAATAAGGCATTAACTGCCCAAGTTTCATTTATATTGTTTGAGTGGTATAAGAGTTTTGCATCCTTGCTCTTTTGAGGTGTACAACGCGTCTTTATAAGCACCTTAATCGAAGCTTTGTTGATTTTTTTAAACATTACCAAAATGGCGGCTTCTGAAAGGTTTTTCGTCGATTTTGAAGAAAAAAAGACTAGTTTTTTTGGTACGATGAAATAAAAGTTTTTAAATTAAAATTAAATCCTTCGATTGAAGACTAGTTTCTGATGCTCTCAATAACTGGTTTTTGATTTACAGCTGTCACCGACTTTGAGAACATAGTTTCGAGAAAAACGCGTTCAAAGTTTGAGACCTATTTTGGTATAGCCTTTTCGTTTCATTTTGATATTGGTGGATGAAGTGATACTTTCTATGTATTTTGATCCGCTGAATCCGAACATAGCATTATTTTTTTCTGAAAACCCACGCATTCAATTGTTGAAAGGCATTTGTTTAAACAATTTTTTTTTTCAACATTTTGGGCCAATTTAAAATGGGAGTAATTTCTACAAGATTTACCCTCATGTCACACTTTATGAGTTATTAATTTTTCAAAATTTTCAAATATTGCAGTTATTTAATTTAAAAAAATTGATCATTCAAGAACTATGACTTTAAGCCAAATCTCGTGGGAATAACTTTCGTTTCAAAATTGCCTGAAATATTCAATAAAAAATAATGCATACAAAAAAAATGTTTAAACAATTGCCCTCACACAATTGAATGCTTGGGTTTTCGGAAAAAATTAAATGTAGGATATCTCGAAAACTATTTGTCGGATTGACTTGAAATTTATAGGTAATATTTTCGTGACATACGCCAAGAAAAAATTCGTATGTTCACAAAAAAAATTCGTATGTTCACAAAAAAAATTCGTATGTTATGTGAATATGCAAACAGTACATGTGTTGCACCGAAAACGTCAGCGGAAGTTTGCACAATCTTATATGGCGTAGCTGTCCTGAAGAGACTCCTGTTTCGAAGAAAAGAATAGAAATTACTGTTCTCGAAGCGGTAGCTAAGTACAACAAAGGTTGCACTAATACTTGCACCAGAGTGCAACAAGAAATCGGACTGCCGATTGGGAAAGTAAGAATCCAAATGGCATAGTAACGAGACAAGAGAAGACTCAATGCCAGTAAAGAGCGAACCGCTGCTACGTTCCAAAAAGTAAGAATTGCGAAGAAAAGAGATGAAGAGCTCACCGACAACAAGATCATTAATGATATTCAGGTATGTATTCGAAGAAAATATGTTGACTATTTATATTTATTATAATTTGGCAGATCATCGTGGTGGCCATATGAAATGTACATTAGTTTTGAATAACTCCTGAGGGTACTGATGCGAAATTTGCGCATATAACCTGAAATTTGTCATTGTTTACGTCTGGCGAAATGTCTCTACCAACGCCTTGTAGTGATTGAAATATTTGGGTGATGAATAAAACACAGACTATGATATTCACTGACCACTAGTAGTTTGTTTATTCTTCATAGTAACGAAATTTTGGCTCAGTGAGATTTAAAGTGAAGTTATATAGATTTAATATCATTGACATGAACATTAGGTCATAGTTTGAGGAAACAGGTCTTGTAGCTCTTGTAAAAATGTCAATGATTGTTCAAAACATGTTTTTGACTTATCGCAATAATATTCATACGTGCCAGCGATCTGTGATTTATTTTAATAGGTATATGAATCGCTAATTAATAAATTATTACAGTTACGGACAAAACGGACGACACAGTACTCTATGGGGATACGAACATATCCGTAGAAAATGAAATAATGATATTACAAATTTCGGGTACAGACAAGGGACAATTTTCATTGAAGACAAATGTGTGATATCATGAAGTTTACACTGAACACAAACATTAAACATTGAATATAAATGCTTCGACTCTTGATAATATATCTATGGAAGGGCCGCATAGCCGTATACTTAAATTTGGAATTTTTTTAAAGCTGTGGTTTCGTCGGATTGGTCTTTTTCCTAACAGAGCGTCGTCGAGTTATTGTATGCACATTTTAATTTGTTAATTTACTTTCAACCACCAGTTTTCCCTAAGGATGCATGAGATTATTATCGATACATTTGAGTTTTGAGAGACACGTCTGTCCTCTTTGCAGGCCACGAGTCGAGAGAGCGATTGCCGATCACACGATCTTCCGGCTCCTACATATAGTCAAAATGTGGTGTCGCCAAGCGTACCACATTAGTCAAAATTTATGGCGCTGATTTTAAATGCCTGTATCGTTACAGCCTAATTGAAAAGGTATAATAAGATCTCTTCCCAAAATACATCAACGTACATTATTCGTTGTTCTGCTTTCGACTTTAGATAGAATGTCATTGTCAAACGATCCATCAATTAATGGGAATACATGTTTTAGCTCCAAACAAAGTTTCAATTGTGAAATGTTTGCTAGTGGAAGAAAAAGATGATTAGAATTAAATATAATGTACTGACAATTAACAATGATCGCACAGGACTGAGCAGCTCCTTCAATATTAGAACATGCCTCGTGCCACCACAGTTCGCAAAGTTGGCATTAAATCCAGTCTTCAGTTTGTGGATCCTTGTATTGTTCCTGACACTCTGAGCAGAAAATATCAGGATCACTATTCGATGCTACTTTTTTAGTTTTAGCTTGCTTGGTGACTTGTTTTCTTTTCACGCTTTTGGCCTTCAATCTTTCTTGCTTACGTTGCTCTGCATCGAGCTTTTATTTTCCTTTCTCCCCCAAATGTTTCTTCACAGATGAACTAGTGAGAATTTCATACCCATTTTAATTTTTTTGCTTAGTATTTACAGGTTGTTGAGTCCTGGGAAGTGACTGAATATTCCACAGTGAAAGCAGGCTTCCATTGCTATTTGTCTGATCAGTTTCTGTCTTCCTCTATCCGAGAGGCATCATTCTGTACCTCAGGGTTATCGGTATGTTTGTGCAAATTATCAGCAGTTGGTTGAGAATCCTCCACATGACTTTGTTCTGCATGTGGAGTCATAGGTCTGTCGTTATTATATACGTTCTTGATATCACGATCGGTCGTTACAGTTGCTATTCGTGGTTGGGAAAGATCTGTGGATTATAGGGCTCGATACCACAAAATTGGAAACAGTTCACTGCATTTCCAGCTGTTGCAGATTTCAGGTATACAGTATCGAAACAAGCCCGAACGTGCTCATCAGTAATTGCTTTTCTCGGATTTTTCACCATGTTAATATTACAAGCTTGGTTTTAAGGTTATTGAAGAGTGGAGATCACAGGTACAAAAAAAAAAGTTTTATTTGAGACTTTATAAGAGTATATTTGTCTTATATTTATGGATCGAGAGTTCGAGCCAGACTAAATTGTTGCGCGGAGACGAATCACCTGGACGAGCTGAGAAGGATTATCTGGGCTTGTGGTAGTACATACATGTATTAGTTATGGTTGATTAGTCAAGCTTAGCTAGAAGGCGTACACATATAATGCGAAATAATTATATCTTAACACTTCCTTTCGCATTCTAGCTAACAATATTCAGTATAAACCATATGTAAGTTTGACGGCTCCCAAACTCAGCTGTTTACATGTCAGGTCCCACGACTGGTCGGCTTGTCAGCGTGGTCTCGTTACAAGCGACTGGACTCAAGAGGAGCCATTCGCTGATAAACTATGCTGCGTCATAGTCGCACTCCGCGAATTGTTTGAAAACCGACAATTTGTGTTGATTTAGGTAAGACCTATATAGTTATATAAGTTATGTATTGTACTAAGTGTTTTCTTTAATTATAGTAATTTCTCACTGCAACAACACGTGTTGGTTATCTGATCCTGTCAACGATCATAATTGTTGAGTCTCTACGACAGAGACTTACACATATTCGTTAAAAAACATTTGCAATTTTAATTTCGGTAGAGCTTTAGTCAACATGTCTGCTAGTTGTTTAGATGTAGGTACATAAGATACATTGATATTCTCTTCTTTCTGTTTTTCACATGAATAAAAGAATTGCACATCAATAGGTTTAGTTCGCTTAGTGCAATGTAGATTAATGACTATCGATATTGCCCTTTGATTATCACAGTAGACCTCTGTGGTCAATTTTTGGTGAAAAATACAATTCATTCAACAACTGTCTGAACCATACAACAACGCAATCTGTCTCGCCATTCACCATTGTTTCGTTGCTGGCATGTAGGTACCGTTGGCAATACAATTTTATTAGGTATTTCGTCGCGTGGTGACTCGCATCGAGGATTATTGGCTGGTTTTCAAATTCTCCGTGCAGAATTTTAGTTACCCTGACGTGCGTTCGTAATATTCCACGCTCGTCTAAGAAAGGTTTTAATCCAACGATCTTACTTGCCCTCGGGTTCTTTTTTCTTTTCCTAAGCGATTTTAGCTCCTTTGAGAAACATGCCGACTGAATCTGGCGTAGCCAATAATTTTCCGCGTCGATCATATTTTCCACTTTATTACGCACGTTTGACGTATTTCTCCGTCGGTCGATTACCCTGCGTACGCGTTTTTCTATTACAAGAAGGCCTGGCCATCCCAGGAGTCGCCCAGAAAGCGGGATCTCGGGCTCTGGCGTTGCTACCACGCACACTCCCGTTTTTCGCATTTCCAAACCATCGATCGCATTTTTCGTTCAGCGATTAACAGGTTCTTCCACTGGCCCATCTGATTCCGGGTGAAGTTCGGAATCTGGTCCTTTGAACCAACAATGTTCGGCCTTCAAGACTCTATCAGACCGTCGGGAAGCATCATCCACGGGATTCAGTCGTGTTGGGATCCAATGCCATTCAGAGGCTCGCGTTAATTCGGCTATTTCTCCTAAACAGTTAGCTACGAAAATTTGTTTATTTCTTGAGTCAGAGCGTAACCAGTTTGTACTTCTTTCTAACTCATATCTTATATACTTTGCAAGTCTGCTTCCCAGGAGGGCAGCTTGAAACTCTAACCGAGGGACGGTCATCAGTTCAACTGGCGCTAAATATTTTCTATTTCATTGATTCCAAAATCTCGCGGGTCATTTGAGGCCTTGCATAGGAAAATTTCCAGCTGTGTTGATGTCTATCACATCACGCGTTCATTTTTCAGCTTCGTCGACCGATTCTTTGCTAGCCAGGAAATCGTCCATGTATCTGTTGCGGACTAGGCTTCTCGCGGCGTCAGGCTTCGAATTCGCGTATGTAGCGGCATTGCGGTTTTTTACATAGATTGCCATGCTCGTGGAGGAAGTAGCTCCAAGAATTAAACAGTTCATTTCATAAATTTCTGGGGGCTACTGTCAGAGTGGCAAACATTACTTTTTATAATTTAAACTCATTGGCGCCAACGAAGAGTTCAGCGCCATATTGTACCACCATTACCGTTATGTGTTCCGTTGTTCCGATTTTTATATTTGTCATCTACCCGCACGTTCAAAAAGACCTTCTTCAATAAATCTGATTACAACTAACTTTAATCCACTGTTTTTTACTGCAACAACTACCCATCCATCAGTAATTACAGGTTATGGGCCCAGGGAAAACAAAAACAATTAAGAACGCAAGAACAGTTAAAGTAAAATCAGTGAATTCCAGTCAAAGTAAGAATCAAGAAAAAGTGAGGTTAAGCGAACGCGTGTTCATCAAGCCATGAGTCATGAATCCAGCAAATCAAGGAGTTCAATCTTCTCAAACAAGAAATTATCTCTACCAGCGGACTACAAAGAGTGGAAATTCGCCATTCGCATGTTATTATTTTACGAAAAGCTTTGGGAATATGCGAGCGGAGAAATTACGCCCGACAGTGACGACTACATCACGGAAAAGGATCGACAAGCCCTTTCCACAATATGTTTATCAATCGATCCGAAATTATTCGTTAACGTGGAATCAGCAGGCACAGCAAAAGCAGCGTGGGACAGCCTGGCAAAAACTTTCGAACCACAAGGTACGGCTGAAAAATTAGGCATGTTGCAGCAATTAATATCCACGCGACTAGCAGACTGCAAGGGTATGAGCGAATACGTTAATAAGATGATGAGTATTGGACAAGAAATCAAGGGTACAAACTTAAAAATCGAAGAGTTAATAGGATGTATGATGTTAATCGGGCTTACGTCCACCTATAGACCAATGGCAATGGTCCTAGATCATACAGGGCAAGAATTGACAGCTGATTTCGTGAAGACTCGTCTGTTAGCAGAGGAAGGTCGTCATGCTTTCGAAGACGAACCCACTAAGAACTCAGCCTTGGCAGCAAACTTCAAGGACAAGCGCATGCGAAGCAGATCTTCGTTGGAATGTGGTTACTGCCACAAGCTCGGACACATCAAGAAAGAGTGCTACAAACTGAAAAATGCTCAAAGCAAGCAATCCAATCAAGAATCGAGAAACCAAGAAAAAAGCTCGGAAAACAACAGTTCCGGTAACAAGAAGGTGTCTGCGCTCTACGCTGCATTAAGTATCAAAGAGAGTGATTTATCAGGTCGAGGCTGGTTTGTAGATTCCGGTGCAACAAATCACATGTGCAATAATAGATTAATCATGCGTTCATATCAAGAAACATTAACCTCAGGTGTAACGGTTGCAGATAATACTCAATTAGAAACAGTCGGAATCGGAAACGTGCCGATCAATTTGTCAAATGATACAAAGATCATACAAGAAGTACTTTGTGTACCTAGATTGGCAACCAATTTGATTTCTGTCTCTAAAATGGTAGACGAAGGCCTAATCGTCACTTTTTCAGCGAAGAGGTGCCAAGTATATCACAAAGACGACTTTTCGTGTATAGGTGATATCCAATTCACAGCATCACGAGTCAATGGACTATTCAGGTCAATGAAGCATTCAAAGTAAACGAAGTCCAGTCGGCAACAGAACGCGACATTCAACAGGATATTGAGATGTCCTCGGCCCTGACGTCAAGAGCGGAAACCAGTGCAAACAATGCTGACCTATGGCATCGCAGATTGGGACATTTGAATATGCGAGATGTGAAGACGCTAGGACTTGATATCAAAAATCAACAGGTAACTTCACCCTGCACCACTTGCATCTCTGGAAAAATGTCTAAGAAACCGTTTACTTCAAGCGTCAACATTAGAGCTCAAGAAGCACTAGGATTAGTTCATTCCGACGTCTGTGGACCCCTCGAAGTGTCACTTGGAGGCTGCAAATATTTCCTAACCTTTATCGATGATCATTCAAGAAAGGTGTTCATTTATTTCCTTAAGTCTAAAGATGAGGCTCTGACTACATTCAAAGAATTTAAAGCTCTGGCCGAAAATGAGTCCGGAAAAAGGGTAAAAGTGTTAAGGACTGATAATGGTGGCGAGTATGTCAATAGAGCAATGGAAGAGTATTGCGTGGAGCAGGGCATGAAACACCAATTAACCGTGCCATACAACTCACAGCAAAATGGGATTGCAGAGAGGATCAACAGGTCACTATGCGACATGACGCGTTGCATGCTGGTGGATGCACAGTGTTCACCGAAATTATGGGCAGAGGCCTGTAACACAGCAGCTTACCTGAAGAACCGTTCACCACATTCAGCGCTGGATGGACAGATACCAGAGGACGTATGGTCTGGACGAAAGGTTAAGTTCGACCACTTGCGAGTATTTGGGTCACAATGCTACGTGCATGTGCCCAAGGAAAAACGAAGTAAATGGGAGCCCAAGGGCAAGCCGTAGATGTTCGATGGGTACAGCGATGTAAGTAAGGGTTATAGAGTACTAGATATCGAGACAGGGAATGTTAGTGTAGCTAGAGACGTTATATTTTTGGAGTCAGTGTTAAACTACAAGAATGAACATAAGAAAGACGAAGGCTGTGATGATTACTTGTCAGTATTTGAATTACTCATGAAAGATAAAGTAGAGGAAGAGAACAGAAATTTAGAATCTAGTTTAAGTTTAGAAATAAGTCGAAACACTGAAAGTGATGAGGCTAGCAGTAGATATGAAGACATAGAAAGCCAAGCTGAAAACTATGAAAGTGAATTCAATTCGTCAGATTCAAATCAAAATGAAATAGTAGATTTAAGAGAAGTAGAAGCTCCAAGGAGATCTGAAAGAGTAAAAAAGAAAAGGGTTTTTCCAGACCATGTAGTATATACAGTTTGTGCGCACCTAGGTGACCCACTGACGGTCAAAGAAGCTATGGAGAGATCAGATAGCGTGTTATGGAAAAAAGCCATGAACGATGAATTGAGGTCACTGAAAGATAATCAAACATGGACATTGGTAGACAAACCGATGGACCAAAATATAATTCACAGTAAGCGGGTATTTAAGCTCAAGCGTGATAGCGACGGGAGGCCAAACAAGTACAAAGCTAGAATTGTAGCAAGGGGTTTTTCTCAAGTATCATGTATAGATTGTGAGGAAACGTACTCACCAGTTGTAAGGCGTGAAACAATTAGATTTTTATTTGCACTGAGTGCTCAGCACAGTTATGATATCACTCATTTAGACGTAAAGACAGCCTTTTAAAATGGTGATTTAAAAGAAACCATTTACATGTATCAACCCGTAGGTGGAATTGAAAAAGGACACGAAAACAAAGTATGTTTATTAAAAAAGGCCATATATGGGCTTAAGCAGGCATCGCGTGTGTGGAATGAAAAAATTCACAACGATTTAAAGAATCTAGGCCTTAAGCAATCGGAAAAAGAACCATGTGTATATTACAGAATAAGGGATGATTGTATGCTAATAATTTTACTGTATGTGGATGACTTATTGATATTTAGTAATAACGTAGAAGAAACAAAGAAATTGAAAAATGAACTTATTAATATTTACGAAATGCAAGATCTCGGCGAAGCGAAGATGTGCATAGGTATAAAGATAAAAAAGGATAAAGCGAATGGTACGATCACAATAGATCGAAGTCAGTACATAACAGAGTTGTTGGAAACATACAACATGACAGACGCACAACCGATCTCTACACCAATGGAAGTAAATGTTAATCTCAATTACAACAGAGCTAACAGTGATAAAAAGAATGTACCTTATCAAAACTTGATAGGAGCTCTAATGTATTTGGGTGTTAGTACGCGACCAGACATAATACATGCAGTCAGTAAACTTAGTCAATACAACACGTCGTATACACTGGAGCACTGGAAATGTTTAAAGAGAATTTTGAGATATTTGAAACAAACCAAAGACTTATCACTAGTTTACACCAAAAATAATGCTCCACTGAGAGGATACATAGATGCAGATTGGGGAAATGACACTCCAGACAGATGTTTCTATACAGGTTATGTGTTCACTTATGGAAACACAGCAATTTATCTAAAAAGTATAATCAGGGAATTAACAGGTGCTGTTGAGCCAACAGTATTATACAACGATAGTCAAAGTGCTCAAAAGTTGGCATCAAACAATGTTTTTCACAATCGAAGTAAACACGTGGATATACGCTATCATTTTATCAGGGATGCAATCAAAAATGATAAATTCATATTGAAGTATATGTTAACTGAGGAAATGATTGCGGATAATCTGATAAAACCTGTACCACAACAAAAACTACAAATATGTAATAAAGGTATAGGAATGATAAATGTTTGAGGGGGAGTGTCAGAGTGGCAAACATTACTTTTTATAATTTAAACTCATTGGCGCCAACGAACAGTTCAGCGCCATATTGTACCACCATTACCGTTATGTGTTCCGTTGTTCCGATTTTTATATTTGTCATCTACCCGCACGTTCAAAAAAACCTACTTCAATAAATCTGATTACAACTAACTTTAATCCACTGTTTTTCACTGCAACAACTACCCATCCACGAGTAATAACAGGTACGTTACGTTTTGGCACTGCCGTTTGGGCGCCCGGACGTTTTGCCCCCGGACGTTTTGGCGCTGGCCATTTTGGCGCCGATCGTTCGGCCCCGAATGTTTGGGCATAGGACGTTTGGGCTCACAGATATTTAGGATCGCATTCACGATTCTCAAAATGAATTTCTCTGGTCATTATTATCCAGCCCAGGGTTGAATTACAAGCTCATGTGTAAGCCACTACTTAAACCACCATGGGGGGGCCTGCCAAAACAGCGACACCAAAACTTCCTCTTTCCCTGACACTTAGCAGGATTTCTGCCGATTATAATATCTAGATACCATATGCCGAACACCATCATAAAGTACAACAAGCAATAAAAATCGATTGCACTCAAACTAACAAGCGGAAATTAGAGGAAGAAAAACAGATTAAAAAAGAATCATGGAATATCGTATACAGTTGAGAATATTACACGTATAGTTGGCATGGGGTTTATGATATGATGCAAAAAACACATCAAGTACGAAAAAGCTCACACAAAATAGTGTGATGGTGAAAAGCATTACAGAAAACTCAAACTTAGCAGGTGCATACATAATTCACCATTTCGAACAGAAATAAGAAAGAGCTGCCATAAACCACTATGCAGTAAAAAGCTTTACAGAAAACTAAAATGAAATATATCATTTACAGTTCAGAACACAGGTTCGAAAACCTCAACGAAAGAATAGTGTAAGCATTAGAAAAAGCTACAGCTAAATCTACCATCTGATTTTGGTATGCTTATAACTGCCATCAGTCAGACAAACCAAAGAAGGATCGACTTAGCCAATCAAGCAAAAAGTTTTGTGCGATGCCTGTCAGATACTCGATAATAGTTCTATTGGCAAATCGGCGCACATTTTCGGCGAATCTCGCATCCGCGTCCTGGTATTTCCGTCTTTTATAGGGGGGTGGTATTCCCCTCAAGAATTCCGCGTAATGCGTATCCCTACTTTTTTGGACGATTCGTAGTCCATCTATGAATTTACAAATTGACGGATGTTCAACATCTGGCTCTCTTTGCAGACTTCGATGCGCTGCTCCTGCAAAATTGTTGGTCCTGTTTTGCCCCAACAAAACTCTGTTATGTACGGACCAAATTTTGGGCTCAATCAAAGGGTCCGAGCGTGTTCCATCACGTTGTAGGTGGCTTATACATATAATTATCCTGTACACCCAGCAACAACAGTATTAACGTGCATAAAGGCCATACTTCATTATATTAAGACAAACCCAAACTACAAGAAACAGATAAACGGAATGATAAAACCATGCATAAAAGTCAAACAAATATTTCAACGAATCACTCCCAACTAGTCCCGCGAATTTTAGTGAAATCTGATGAGGTGGAATTTAATATCATGAAGAGATTGAAGGTCAGTGACACAACTAAGATTACATATGCCGGTGGCAACGGTTCATAACTATACTAGATATGATATAGTATTTGTACCTCGAATCACTCCAAAATTCTCAGTAAGGATACAGGAAAATTATCATACAGCCGCATGACTGCTTGGTGTAAATTTTCTATCGGCACAAATGCCAGAGCGACGATCATTCGCGCGTTGAGCGCATATTCAGGATCGTTATCATATTGCGATAATAAATGTTCTTTTACCAATTTCCTTTTAATATTTTAGGACAGATGAAACAAGCAGCCCCGGATTTCTACCTCAGGAAACTGCTCAGCTATACTGTTTAACATCGCCATTTTACAATCCGAAGTAATGTTTTCGGGTTTGAAATCTGGTCAAATAGATTTTATCAGGATGGAAAGCCTGCAATACATTTCCTGCCTCTTATTTGGAAGCAGAGCATACAAAACAGGGAAAATATATCCGTCTCGGTCCACGAGAATAACAAACACCTACGTGAATAATGATGGTGCTAATTTGAAGGTGCCATCGATATATATATTTCGCATAAATGAGCTCCATTCTTTCGAATCCTCTCGCCCGATAAGAGAATCCGATCTTCGGCTTTTCTCGTGTCGCCCAGGAGAAATAATATCGTTTCATGCTGCATAACAACGTAACATTGATACTCATCAGAAATTTCCAGAGACAATAAATCTTTTGGTGATGGCGGTACAGCCCGAATGATGTTACGCTTCCGTTGGATGACAAGCATCCTTATGAGGCAGTTGCCCTTGTACTGCTGCCGAGGTACCCGCCATAACATTGGCCATAATTTGAGCAGGTGTCTCCACAGTCACTACCGCTCTACGTTTCATATCATTTGTGAGAATTTGAGCCTCAATTAGGCCAGGATCACTCCCATGTGTGTGTTTATTAGACCACAACAGTACCTTAAATAATAATCGTATCATACTTTCTCTAATTACTTCTCTAAATACTTTTCGCTTTATAAAGCATTCTATCCATTCAAAAGCCACAGCAATCGTTCCGTATTTCTCATGTTTGTGTGCGTGTGTGTGTGTGTGTATGTAAGATCAGTGCCCTGACCTGACCTTACCTAATCTAACCTCACTTATTCTAGCCTGTCAAAAGGAACAGCCACCCTCTGCGTATTTCACATATTTTGTGTGTGTGTGTTGGATCAGTGGGGTGGCCTATCCTGTTCTAGCCTATCTCGAGCAACAGCCACACTCTGTGTGTTTCGCATGTTTTGTGTGTGTGTGTTGGATCAGTGGGGTGGCCTATCCTATTCTAGCCTGTCAAGAGCAATAGCCACACTCTGCGTATTTCGCATGTTTTGTGTGTGTGTTTTGGATCAGTGGGGTGGCCTATCCTATTCTAGCCTGTCGAGGGCAGCAGCCACCCTCTGCTTATTTCGCATGTGTGTGTGCGTGCACGCGAGTGCGTGTGTGTGTAAGTGCGTAAGCGTATACATACTTAATTAGTACGCACACGTGTGTGAAGTCGCGTTTTACACCCATCCGTTTTTCTGGTGCACCCCTAAAACTTTTTTCCCCCACACTTACTCTGCTTGTCAAAAATATATGAATAGCCGTTGTCGACGTATTTTACATTTCCGCGAATGGAAACTAGTTTCGCCTCCATCATGAATATTTGGATTATGATCTTCCGCTACCAAACGCTACCACAGGACTGACAACACGATCGACTTGATGAAAATATTCGAGCAATATAGACACCTAGGTATTTATGTTTCCATTGAAGCCGTATAGGAATCCTAGGCATGTAAACATCAACAAACGTCAAGTGTTCATGATAACAGTAAGTTATGGCGCTAAAACGTTTGTCGCCAAAACGGCGGCACTGAAACGTCCTGCTCCCAATTTTGGGCGTTATTTCTCTGTTTTTACCACGCCACAGAATTCATTGGACTCCTCTGTCTTCAGCTCTCACTTGTATGCGCAGAAACATATCTGTAATATGACCTTTTATCGCGACTCTGAATTGTCTAAATCTTATCAGAACACCTGCTCAAGGTTCTAATAGGTCCAGACCGCGTTCAAGTAGGTCGTTGAGACTAATACCGTCTGTTCTGGCCGCGGCATCGATGATTAGTCCCACGTTATTCGGTTTATTTATTCGGGTATGTTTCGAACTCCAAATAATAGTAGGTACCATAGAGACGGTCGCTCTGGGTTTTCCGCTACTTTTGATAGACTGATATCCCTCTTGAATAAATCTTTTTATGTCATTGTATAGCGACGCCACGAAACCCGGATTACGATCTAGTTTTTTCTCAAAGGAAAGAAGGCATTTCAACGCGGTCCTTTTACCATCAATACCTCGCACTTCTTTGTACTTCCACAATAGACAGGTCTCCCAGCCTTTCTTTAATTTTCGCGTGTATCGCTCTAAGCTCTGAATCGCGTTCCTTTTTGAATATTTCCTTTTGCCCGATTCGCCGACGCCTAAATTTTCTATCAAAAAGTATTTACGGATTAAATCGTCTGATATTTTATCGTCGTTTTCTTCTGGTATTTTCGATTCCTGACGCGCAAAATCGTTTCTTGTTTTGAACTCGAAGCTCTTACGGTTTTCGTACCCGTTTACAACCTAACCCAGAAGTGTACGTGATATTCCGAGATCGCTCCCCTTTAATTTGCGAATTTCTCTAGAAACTAATGAGCGCCAGTTATCCTGCCCTATTAACATTTTTGGTCACGCTTTCTCATATGAGGAAACGTTCACTCCTAGCATCTCCTTGATCCGTTGGACCAAGGCGGGCGAAAGTGATTGCGGGGTAGCTGCATATCAGGCACTGTTCCGGCATGGTTAATCTGTCGTTTACCTTCAGCGTTTCGTATTTCTACGATTATTTTCTCTCAACGCGTGTGTACTACCTGTCTGTTGGTTATTCCAGTAAGCGTGATGAGCAAACGCGTCCCGCGTATTTCGTAAGCGTGGAGCCTTGATCTGATAAAGTGAAGGTGTCCATAGATTTTTGCGGCCCTATCACGCTTATCGGAATAATTTTCAGCGGCCCTTCCCCATTTTCAACTCAATTGCATCTACTCAAAAGCACTGGAGTCGTTTCGTTTTCCTTTGGGTCCCGTTTCTTGGAATGATTACTTTCCTGACTAGTTCCTTTATCAGGTTTGAATTCATACAAAGGGCTACGGTGATTCGGTTTGCATACGTGACAGGGCGTTTTCTTACAGTCATCGCGTCTGTGACCGAAGGATAGGCATTGGTAATAGGGACGATTATTCCCTACAACGTACCATCGTCGCCTTACGTTCTGTTTTGCAAAATCTCTGCAGTCCACCAAACGGTGGCCCAATCGTTCACCGAAAATGCATTTCTTGGGTTGATTCTTTATTTCGTCGTTTACGATCGTATCAGTGCGTTCTGAATCAATTAGTGTATCCCCACGTCAGATGTTTTTGTGACAGTGCAAACGACACCCGATTTGAGGGCCTAACGCGTTTCCTATTTCGGATATTATCGTTATTTGAAACACTTGTGGGAGGCATTTTGAGATCTAAAATCCCTCCAGCTACAGCTAACTCGGCTTCCTCGTACAAAAATTCCGCGAGTCTCTCCAGGTCTGTCTTGTCATTTGCACGTTTCACACCATATCTATTATACGCGTATTTAAAAGAGTAGGGAAGTTTACTCGCGACACTTTTGAGCAGATCCGGATGATTAAGGTAACCCGTGAGTGATAATGATTTAAAGGCACACACGGCATTTCGCAACCTCGTCGCAAACTGCGATATAATAATTTCTTCCGATTCCAAGGCTGGTGACTCGTATAAGTCCTTCAATATTTGACTTGCTACTATATTCGGATGACCGAAATGCAGCTTAAGGGATTTCATGATAGCATCCGAATCAGCGGTCGTGGCTAATAATGAACGCACCGTATCGCGTGCATCACCGTTTAGTGCTTCGAAAAGGCGCCGTATGTTCTCTCGGCCTTCAGATCTGCCAAGTTCAGATGACGTTTCATAGATCTCTTGAAAGTGCAACCATTCTTAAGGATCTTCGTGAAACTCTCATAGTATACGCGCAAATTTTAAACGATTTCCAAGACGCGAGTCACTGTCGGTTATAGGCGTTTCTCTTCGATTAGCTAAACTTTCTATCGCATTGGCCAGACGTGTTAACGGGTCATTCTTAGAAAATGCACCTAAACACTTATTATGACTCGTTGTGCTGTAGAAGTTGTAGTGGTGACGACCTTCATATGAATGTGCACGTTGCGACGCAGCATCGAAGAAATGATGTGCTGCATTCCCTAGTTGCGATGTATGGTCCGAGGTATGATGTGGTGCACGTCCTTGGTAATCTGCGTGTGTGTCTGCTTTTACAACAAAATCTTTGCTTCCTCTTCGATCGTACACTTCTGTGCCGGTATGGGATAGTGGTATGCCGTGGAGTGGCTGCCTCATTGGATCGAGTAGACCTTTCCGTAGAACCTCATCCTCGAGGATGCGCGAGACGTTTGTTTTCTTCAAATGCCGTTTCACCTCTTCATCAGCATCATTCTCTGATTTCACTGGTCGTTTCAACGCGCCATGCGTTTTTCCTTTCGAAATCTCCTCCGCAACGTCTGAGTCAAGTCTCTCTCCCAACTGTTGGCCGCGTAAGCTTCTCGCTTTCATCTCATGCTCACCAGCTTTGCCTTGAATGCGCGCACGCGTAGTAGATCCTGCACTCTGGACGCTCGATTTAGCAATCACGGGCTCAGCCATGGAGGTAAAAGTCCTCATCTTTGGCCTGACCACCTCGGGCTGCGGCAGGTTCCTTTTCTTAGGGGGCATAACGCCAATGTATTGAGCAAACGGAACGCGGAATTAAAATTCCCAATATTTGAATCGATGCAAGATAACCTTGGCTGAGTGTATAAATTCAAAATTCTGAATCAAACTCAAACTCGATGTTTCAGGTCAATCAGAATCAATCTGTTCTGTTCAAAACAAAGTTTAAACTTAATACATCTTCTGCTTTAACCCGCAGGACCTCAGGCTCCTCATCTGGGGCACCATGCTGTTCGGGTCAAGATGAGGAAAAGAAAGGTTGTTTGTAAGAAGGAAAAAGGCTCATATATAAATTGATTCATTTGACTTGATACACTCAACGCGGAGATCCTCTACAGACAGCGCCTCTCGCTCCGGCGTGCTCGCTTATACAGCCAGAAAATCTCCCCTTTTTTTCACCAATCACGGAGCGAGAGGCGCACGCAGGCCACTGGTAGTGCTTGGAATGCGCGCGCAGACGACAATGCCTGTCATTCCAAGACTCTTTCTTCCAGTACAAATTATACTTATATTCGTTAATTGCTTATTAATTATTCGGATATTATTTGGCGCTTTTGTTAATAACACAAAATGAGATAGTTTTCTGATCAAGGCCCCACACGATCAAATGAATATTTTCTTAGAAATTTAATAGAGAATAAACACTTCTTCGACAGTTGCGTTTTCAATTCTCTCTCTCTCTCTCTCTCTCTCTCTCGCTCGACGAGGTGATGTCGAGTTGAGTTGACGTGCTTCGTTTCGCCTCCGTGTTTATTTCTCTATATCCATTGCTGTATCTGTGATAAAAAGTTTTAATATAGTTCAATGGATGCATCGCTCCAATATCTTTTATCTGGTGAAATTCATTAGCAGTATCTGGTTATTAATACCATCTTTAGCCGGTTTTTCTTTGTGCTAATTTCGTGAAAATTTTTCTCTCTGATTGGGAGCCAACCGCTATTCTCTCGTGTCGCGTCGGTTAATCGGGCATCGTCATCATCTGTGTGTGTTTCGTATGTGTATTACCGCGTACCGGTGTCCGCAATTTTGCTATTTGTTTTCATTTAACGGCTGGTTGTATGGGCTCGATATGCTATTGTACTAGCGCGTTCTATGAGAACACATAAACGTTTCGTGACTGGCATACAGATGCCAACCTATGTTATCTATTATTAATCGTTGGTGTGCGTTGACTAACTACTACGAGTGAATATAGTGATACAGAGAACGGGATATCTCTCTGGTTCGCCGAGCTCTTCTCCCACTACAATACTTTCGCTTAGGCTAGCGCTGAGTTGTCTCTCTCGCGTGCCGCCTCGCTTGTTCTCTCTCCCTCTCTTTCGCCTTAGCGGTGCGTGTGAATATGTAACAGTGATATACTTAGCCGGTTACTACTATTGCGATGGCAGGTCGTTGTAGGCTTTGTGGACTAGGTCTACGCGGGCGAGGTGACACTGTCCAGTGCACAGGTGATTGTCACTCTGAGTTTCATACCTTGTGCATCAATAATCATTTCGGATGTGACGTTTCAAGTGAAGACAGTAAAAATAATTTTCTCTGTGACTCTTGCGCAATGCAACGCTCAACTATTGTGCAGCGAACACCTCCATCGAACAATGCCTCCTTACTTGACTTGAATCGTCAAATATTATTAGATAACAGCGATCTATCGCCGCATCTTACCTCGTCTGATCCGGTGCGTCAAACTACACACGAAGCTGTCTCCCTAGAGGACGTTATACGCTTGCTGCAACAATCCAGCACTAAGTCAGATTATAATTTTAGAAAAATGCAACAGTCTTTTGCCAGTGTCGAACATAATATTGCTGAGTTGAGGTGTGATATTGCCGATCTCGCATCTACTCAAGCGGCTCTAACGTCTCGCATTTCTACTCTCGAGGCTAACTCGGAAAATACTCGCTGTGAAGTGACTGATCTGGTAAATCAGAATCACAATCTTAAGGCTCAACTGGAAGAAATCTCTAACCGTGTGTCTTTGATCGACTCAAATCACTCTTCTTCGGAGCTCACGATAACCGGAATACCAATTGCATTGACTGACTCGCCGAACGAGATGGTCCAAAAAATCTTCGTTGCACTTGGTATCCCTGAGCTACTAAGTGATGTGCTGGATATCCGTAAATTACCGAGGAAACAAACATCAGATGCACCTTTTACCACAAAATCCTTGATCGTCACGCTTAAATCTTCGATGGTGCGTGATCACATCATTACCAAGAAACGGGCGAAAAAAGATTTAACTGTTCGTGAAGTATTCTCCATTGATTCACCGGGAAAAATCTTCGTAAATGAACTGTTACCATCTGCTATCTACAATTTACTCAAGAGTACAAAAGCCAGGGCAGCAGCAGTTGGCTACAAGTACGTTTGGCTGAGATCGGGAGTCATTTGCGTTCGCAAGGCTGACAATCAACCTATCATAAACATTCAACAGGAATCTGATCTCTCAAAACTTGTTTGACTACCTCCGATTCAACCAGTCACCAGCCAGCTCAATCCTCGCGTCGCTCGCCAGTCATCGTATTCTTCGCTCGCTATTGCACAATTTAATGCCAATTCGTTACTTGGTCATATAGATCTTGTCCGTGCTCACTTATCATCACATTTTTATCATATTATCTCCATTTCCGAAACGTGGCTTCACTCTGGCGTGCCTGACTCTCTCATATCGCTTGAAAATTATGCTCTCATCCGTAATGATAGAGAGGGAAAACGAGGTGGTGGTGTAGCTTGTTATATTCACGAGTCACTCGAGGTAAGAATTCTAGCATCCTCACCGAGTCAATTCTCCAATGCTCCTGAATTCATTTTACTTGAAATACGATGTCCACACGCTGAATCTCTGTTATTTACGTCGATGTATAGGAGACCGAAAGGTCTCTTATTCAACGACTACATAGAAACACTATCTCGATTTTCTTTTGCGTACAAAAATATTATCATTGGAGGGGATTTAAACTGTAACCTACTTACTTCAAACTACGAATCCTCCTTCCTTCGCGAGCTCACCACGTCGTTATCATTTCACATAGTAAAATCAGATGCTACTTTTCACACAACAACTGGAGATTCATGGCTTGATGTCTTTATAATTGATAACTCTTCAAAGCTACTATCTTATAATAAGTCCGATGCTTCGTTTATTGCAGGACATGATTTAATCGAGCTAGAATACGAGTTTGATAATGTGCCAACTATCCAACGTACCATCTCACGTCGTAATTATAAAAAATTTGATGCACCTGCTTTTCTTTCTACTCTGTCTTTGAAACTAGATGCTAATCGAATTCGTTTTTCTACACCTAATCAGACTCACCGCCGCTCTTCACATACAGACATTGACCATTTATTGGATTCTTTACGTGGCGCGATGCTTTCAACATTGGACATTTATGCACCAATTCAAACGTTTAAGGTTGGCAAGCCACATGCACCGTGGCTCTCTAACTCTCTCAGGCTTCGTATAAAAAAGCGAAATGCCCTTTATAAGCAAGCCAAGCGAGCGGGGAGTCTATTAGGACTAGCTATATACCGTAATTACAGAGACCAACTCACTAGCGATATCAGACATGCTAAAAACGAATATAATCTGCGGAGGCTTGCTGAAATCAGAGATGTTCCGAGACTGTGGAAGGAACTAGCGACTCTGGGCCTCGTCAAGCCTAATCTATCTTCACCTCTAAAATTTTTTTCGGCAAACGAGCTCAATTCTTTTTACGTTAATATCTCTAGCTCTCCAGGTGCTTGTAATGTTCAGGGTTTCGCACGCAATGAAATGGATCTACCACATGATCGTGTACTTTTCGACTTTACACCGGTTACTACTCAATTCGTAACATCCCTCATACTCAGTACTACTTCCGTCTCGTATGCTTCGGGTCCAGATGGCATTTCATTGTTTGCGATTTACAAAGCTCTCCCTAAAATAGCACCAATGCTTGCGTCTTTATTCAATGACTCTTTGATGCGCTCCTATTTTCCGACGACATGGAAACGAGCTTACATTCGTCCACTTTTAAAGGTCAATCGTCCACTCTCTCCGTCTGACACCCGTCCCATCGCAAACCTGTGTGAGCTTTCAAAAATTCTAGAAAGAATAGTCCATGGCCAAATGACTAAATTCATTGAGCAACACAACATTCTTGATTCACGTCAGTCTGGTTACCGAAGTGGTTTCAACACCCAATCAGCCTTACTTAGAATATGTCACGATGTTAGACGTGGTGTGGACGATAGACGCTTAACGATTCTCGTCTTGTTCGATTTCAGCAAGGCTTTCGACATGGTGTCCCATGAACTTTTGTTAATCAAACTATGTAACATTGGATTTTCCGATGATGTGCTCAAATGGGTTTCTTCCTATCTTTCGGGCAGATCGCAAGCAGTTATTGACTATGATGGAAACATGTCAACTTGGTTGAGTACCTCCTCGGGGGTTCCTCAAGGGTCTGTTCTGGGTCCTCTGTTGTTTTCATTATTCATCAATGACATCGGTAACGATCTTGTGCATTCTCAGCACATGATCTTTGCTGATGACACCCAAATTTACCTTAGCTGCTTGCCATCTGAACTTAATGCAGGCATAGCTCAGATCTCTTGTGATGTCAATGTTATAGCGCGATTTGCGGACTCAAATGGTCTCAAGCTAAACATCGCGAAATCGAAGGTCCTTATTCTAGGTAGTAGTACTTATATTAGTCGTATTGATACCGATAGTCTAGACCCTATCTTGGTAAATGGAGTCACTATTCCATATGTAAACGAGGCTCGTAACCTAGGCGTCACCATGTCCTCAAACCTCTCCTGGCGCAGCCAAGTCATGACTATCTCTCGCAAAGTAAATTTTTCATTGTTCAAACTAAAATATCACAGAAATGTACTCTCTCGTCAGTTAAAATCCATGCTCGTTGTTTCTCTCATCTTCCCTCTCTTGGATCACTGCTGTCTTGTCTACAACGATCTCACAAATGAATTAAACACAAAACTTCAACAACTCGCGAACAGCTGTATTCGGTTCATCTTTGATCTAAGGAGGGATGAGCATATTACTCCCTATCGCAGACAGCTTGGCTGGCTCACAATACGTTCTCGGCGCCTATACTTTCTTGGTATTTCGGTTTTCAATATTGTTCATGATAAATCTCCAGCTTATTTAACCGAACTCTTCATGAGACATACGCCATCCACTCATTCACTCCGTCCTACACCTTCAATTTATTTTAATATTCCTTCTTACCGTACTTCCTGCTATCAAAACTCGTTTCTAATATCCGCTATATATTTCTGGCATTCACTACCTCCTGTGGTTACATCTTTGACATCACTAGCCACTTTCAAAAGTAATCTTTTCGCTCACCTCTTTGCTCTTGAAGCGTAATTCTCAACTAGTTTTAAGTTATCGATTAAGAATATTTTTACTTTCTACTCCGTCTAGTACTTATTAACATTTATTACACTTACTGCTGTTCATGTAATATTATTTTGAGAAACACTATGTACAATTTATTTTAATACTCGCTCTGTATCTACATTTGCCTCAAGGATCTATCCAAGGCATAAATAAACTAATCAATTCAATTCAATTCTCTCTCTCTCTCTCTCTCTCTTTTTTAATGATCTAGCTCCTATTGTTGTAAACGATACAGTGCTCCCCTATGTTGAAAAAGTACGCAATCTTGGCGTTATCATGACATCTAACCTATCTTGGAAGAACCACATCTTGTCTATCTCTAGAAGAGTCAATTTCACCCTCCATAAATTAAAATATCATAGAAACGCATTGTCTCAAGAGATAAGAGCGCATCTCGTCAAATCACTTGTTTTTCCTATCCTAGACTACTGTTGTCTGGTATATAACGATCTCACTGGTGAGCAAAACACTAAACTGCAACGGCTCATCAATAGTGGAATTCGATTCATCTTCAACCTAAGACGTGATGAACATATTACACCATGCCGCAGGCGGCTTGGTTGGCTGACGGTTGAATCGAGGCGGCTTTACTTTCTGGGAATCTGGGTTCACAATATTTTGCATAACCGTTCACCGCCCTATCTTACACAACTCTTCACACAACCTCCTCCCCCCCAACGTCCTGCACGTCGTCTCACACCGGATACCTTTCACATCCCTCTACATCGCACATCGACCTACCGGAACTCATTTCATTTATCGGCAATTTATTTCTGGCATTCACTTCCGGTAGAGGTAACCTCCTCGCCCACACTTGGTTCGCTCAAGATTCGCTTACGCTCTCATCTTTTTGCCTCAGAGCATCACGACCATGATCGTTAATCGAATTCTAGTTATGTTGTTTCTTATGTTATTGTCAGCTCTTCCTTGCGACCGCCTACACTTATGATTCTTTTGTGCGTTACACTGGCTGACTGTACTTGCGGTTCTCTTGCGTATTACTCTATACTAGTTCTTAGAAAATCGTAGATCTATAATCAAAATACCGTAACCATAAGCTAATAGATTAACCGTATATTTAAGAAAAATAAGTGATAGAATAAATTTAACTTCAGCTGTATGAATGAGAGAAAAAACCTAATCTTTATAATGTTATCATTTAGTGCATTATTATATACTTTAATACTTTGATACTTTCTTCGTACTATTACATAATCATGTATTTACTTTGTAACTGTACTCACTTCGTTTGCCACAAGGTTTTTTACCATGGCATATTAAAAACATCAATCAAATCAAAAAATCTCTCTCTCTTTGGCCTGAGGCGGGATGCGCATATCTTGGACTGGTACCGCGCGCTCTCCTGCTCGGATCCTGAAAATCGACGGAAGTACTTTCTAGGCACGCTAACGTACGTCGTCCTAAAGGAAGAAAAACCTACCTTCCTACGTGAAATGCTCATTTTACGCGACGAATTACGAGATAGGCCGTCCAGAGGCTCACCCCTTGATCTAGCCACACCATATGCTCGCACTGCGATCGGTCAAGGCTCATACAGGCACTCTGCTACCGCTCTGTGGAATAGCCTCCCGCACTATGTACGCTCCGCCAGTTCGCTCGCCCTTCTCAAATCACGACTCTTCTCGCACCTGCTCTCTACGTGAGGCCGAAAACACCCTACGCTCCCCATCCCCCGAATAAGCCAAAGCGAGAACATACTTCTGCCTTCGGTCTTACTCACCATTATCGTATCTTAAAACTGCCTCATCTATTTAATGTACGTAGTCCAGTACGAAAGCCAGATAATGTGCACTGCATATCACTAATTACACTGTATAATTAATATTTTTATTTTTATTTTTATTTTTACGAACAAATGTTGCTCATTATAAACCATCTACTCTGTACGCTCTTATGGGCTAACCCCCAGAGCTTAAATAAACAATCAATCAATCAATCAATCTCTCTCTCTAAATACCATATCTCTTAATCCTTAAGTCACATACGAAATTATCTCACTTATTACACTGTGAACTATACCATTAGTTACACCATCACTGTAAAATTAATATTATAAAACCACTAGTTCTTATACTATCACTAAATTACCTATTATTCACTATGCGTCATTATATTACTACATACCTAAGTCACCAACAAATTGTAATTTTTGCCAAAGGCTTGCCACGGCATAATAAAGTTAATCAATCAATCAATCAATCTCTCTCTCTCTCCCATTGGAAAAAAACTTGTTATTAAAATTTTGATTGTATCCATATTGGGAGGAGGTGTCAAGATTTTTTGTAAGGCCGGTTATTGTGGTGACGGAGAACTGAATCGAACAACTGTAACCCGCAACCCCCTAGCCCGACGCTCACATGCTAAAGAGCCGGCCCTGCAGAGAAATCGGCAGCGGCCCGGCTCTGTGCCGGCTGGAGAAAGGGCACGCGTGGGCAGATGAACACGGTTTCTTATGCAAAACCAGCACACGTTATACATTGCGTAAACGCCCGCGCATCCAACCGCGCCGATCATCCAGCCGGCCGGCCTCTCTCCGTGGTTCGCGCTTGTCTACAAGATCCCGGCCATCGGCCGGGATCGACACATTCGATAGCCAGCAGCTAAGCGACACTCATCTAGCCACAGCGACCGGTAGCTCCACCAGGATAATAAAAAGCCGTAATAACGCAAACAAATCGTCCTTTTCAGGATTCGGCTTCTTTTTTTCTACTCACCTATCCGCATATCTTTCTCTCTCTATCCTTTCTTACTATTCCTTCCTCTATATTTATCTATCTCTATTTCTTTCTACCTCTCTCTCTCTCTCTCCAATTCCCCCGATACTGGACCTCTCCCCCCCTCCCCCCCCCCGGGATCACAACTTTATGCCGGCAATTATATTCATTTTCAACACGGGACGAGACGACAGAAATCAATTTACATTTATGGGGAAGTTTACTTTGACCCATTTTCGATAAATTTACAAACTGAATTTAAACTAATCCCGCCTTTGTTTTGGGTAGCACACGCTCAACTCTACTCGTTTGTTATCCCGATCTAACTGCCTCCTTTTCCTTTGCTCGCGCAAATCTTTTCACTGTCCCTTTTCGGACTTTGCTCCGATCAACTCACGTACATATACAAACACACCCACACATACATATACACACTTGCAACTCAGACCCAATCGTACATATATATCGCGACAGCACGCGCTATCGTTAACAAACTAATTTTAAATTGTAGTATATCAGTGGAAACGTAATGATTCCTTACTTCAGTAGCCGCACTTCGGCTGAAATTTTGAGCGAGTTACGGTTGCCAATCTTGAAATTGAATAAAATCATTTTGTGTACTGTGCTGTGCCAAGAGCTTTCGGACTACCACCGCGTCGACTTATCGCGCATTGTCGACAATGAAGTTCGGATTCCGGGTGTAATGTGATAGACACAAGTGTACACATTACGCGACCTTGAACTCAGCTGTCTTTGCTGGCCAACCGAGTGCGTGTTACTCATTCAAGCTTTGATTGCTCGTGCGAGTCTTATTGCTGTGTCATAGTATTGAAATTTGTATTTTCTTTCTTCAAAATGCTGTGCTGCCATCGGCGGATTCGATATTGATTTGTATATATGAGGTATTCCATCCCAAGTGTGTAAATCCGTGACCCTCACCCTCTCGGATTTTTTTGATTTTTTTTTTACATGATCGCATTGAGCCTAAAAGACACCCTCATATTTTTTCAGATTTTTTCAAACATCCCTTATCTCGAAAAAAAAAAAATTTTCAAAAAAAAAAACGCCATTTTTTTTAAATCTGAAAAAATTCTCAAAAAACCGTGATGTTACGGTACAGGGGGACGGCAGTCCATGTACCCAGCCAATGGTGTTGGTTCGGGTGCTATTTTTGTTGGTTCGTAGTCGTCGCCGTCTTAGGTCAGGGAACGGAAGGGAAAGAACAGTAATTAGAGAATGAATATAACTTTTATTTTGATTTAGAAATTGGGTGAAGTCGATGAGGAGTAGTTAAGGTAATGTTTTTTGGGGAACGGGAGTTGAAGCTGAATGAGAGAGGTAAGAGCGTTGGGATACGAGTGAGTCTTTTGCGTGAGAAAATGAGCGAGGATCCAGGGTAGAGGGGGATCGAAATAGCAAAGTAAGGGCGATAGCGAGTGGTGTAAGGCAAGATGGAAATAGGATTGTGTACGATTCGGGTAATTTTGAGACCTACTTCCGTCCTTACTAATAAACCCTCTTTTCGTTACCTTATTTTGGGCAATTTTTATATCAGAAAAGTGTGTTGTACGTTTACTATCTGGCCACTCCCCTCCGCCAAATACTGAGCTACCGAGTTCCTTTTTCCCTTCCTCAATTTTCTTTTAGATTATCGTGGTACATTGTACCTGGCGCCCAACTAAATGCCCTTCTGTTTATTTCGGCGAATTACTATTTTTCAGCCTAGTTAACCGATTAAACAATTTATTTTATTTTGTGACTAGTGGAGTAAGTCTCCGGCTAAGCATCGCTAGATACCAGGTTCGATTCCTGGCTCCGTCGTTAATTTTTCAAGTCAACCAATTAATATTCGAAATTAAATTTTTCTATATATATTGTGACGTGGTATTTTATACCCCGTCACATGGTTTGAATATCGCTCACCTTATTTTCAGAATGTCGTAAAAAGTAACGAAAACACGTCTGAGGCCAATACTCCAAAAAGAACAACTAATTAATTTATAAGTGAGACTTAATTTTTAAGCTAATTCCTGTCTTCTTTTTTTTATCTTTGTATCGCACTACGAGAACTATCTTCAACGACACCGCTTCGAGGGAACTGAATATCGCGAAGCAGAGGTCACGTACCGGGTCAACAGCCAACTATCGACAACTGCAACAGATCGGATACCGCCAAGTCAACTTCTCTCTATAATACCTGTTCTTGACACGTCAAGATTTCTATTTCTTGTTTATCGTAATTATAATATTTCGTCGTATCGCATATATCGCAAGCTAGAACCTACGTATTTCTCTAATTTCTCTTGTAATTTCTATCGTAATTTCTCTTTTAATTTCTATCATACCTGTTTTATATTATTTCGCTATACTTGATTATTTCTGACTTCGCTTCAAGTATCAAATCATCTCACTGACTTGTAATCCTTGCCTTGTCGATTAATTGCAATATCTGTTGTTCTCGATTAATTGTAATATCTCTTGTTTCTCGATTAACTATAACATCTTTTGCTTTTTGACTAACTATAATATCTCTTGCCTTCTTTTGCCAATTGTATTCTCGTATCCTCTATCTATTATCGTGCCTCATTATTGTTACACATTGCTGCGATTATTCTGTATTTCTATGTGATCATATATTTCTCGCCATACTATGCTATTTGATTTGGATTGTAACAATTAGTTTAAGAACCTTAGATTGTGCATTGCATGCTAGCCTATTTCTTATCTGCTTTGTAAACTTGCTGATTGTTATACCGAGTAAAAGTATCGCGATCACCCGCTTCATACCGCTAAATTACTTGAATAATTGTATCGCTACCGTTTTATCCTTGAACTTAACTTTCTCTCTGGCTGTACCTGAATTTCTCTACTTGTCTTTTCAGTATAATTGATACTAGTACCATTTTTTTTTAATATTGTGTTTTATCGAATTGGATACGACCCATCCCCTCTACCATTATCTTTACCTGCTGAGTGAGCTGTGCAAAACCGTCGTAGAATCTGATCTATTTCGTTTATATCGTATTCTTTAATTATCGTATCTCTGACGCTACTGCGTCTGGCGCCCAACACTTATCTCTTTTTCTAATTATCGTTTCATTTAGTGATCAGGTCAGTAACTGCGCCGTAGGGTAGCGTGATTATCCCTCCCTCAAAAATTATCTCTACTTTCCTTATTAAATAATAATCACGTTGCAATATATATGCACGTGTGGTTCTGCGGCGGGCAAGTGCATGTGTGTGGGACTTTGGTGGACACGGCCTGCAGATTTATTTGCGATGTCAAACGAATCAGCTTCCATGCAGTCATCGCCCTCGCCCATTATCTGCAAAGGCTGTAAAAACGAAGTAAAGACTTCCTCTGTTTGCTTTATTTTCCTTGGTCGCTTCCACCAAAAATGTATGGTTTTTGCAAAGTTCACTGTAAATGGTAAGTCACTTCTTAAGTGCAAAACGTGTACAGCAGTAGCATCTGCAACTTCTTCGGGTGTTGCTGAATCTTCGCGACAATACTCAGCTAAGGAATCTGTATCTCTTCCGGCCACGAAGTCTACTGCCTGCTCCGCAACAACTCGATCGCCGACTCCTCATGTTATTCTACCAGCTGTTACTCAAAATTCTGCCAAAATGGACGGGCTGTTGGCACTCCCTGCCCAGCTTAAGGACATTGCTATGCAACTTACGAGGATTAATTTTCAATATTTACTTTCTATATAGCTCGTTTTTTTAATGCCTTACTTCAGGCCTGTATTTTTCCGGACGTTTGGAAGAGAACGTATGTAATCCCTCTCAGCAAATTAAACCTTCCAAGTTCTGAGGCTGACAGTGGGCCTTATCGTTCGCCTAGTACAACAAGCTAGCATAAAGTCTGACAATGGCTTTAAAAGAATGCAAGAGTTTTTTGCTAATGTTGAACACAACATTTCTGAGTTGAGAAATGACGTCACTGATCTTCTGCCACTCAAGTGGCTTTACCATCTCGTATATCGACTCTTGAGGCTAATTGTGATGGTACTCGTAGCGAAGTGACTGATTTGGTCAACCAAAATCAGCATCTTATGGCACAGCTTGAAGAGATTCCAAATCGGGTTTCATTGATAGACTCTAATCACGCTTCTTCTGAGCTCACGCTGACCGGATTACCTATCGCATTGACCGACTCACCGAACGAGATGGTCCGTAAGGTTTTTGCTGCACTTGATATCCCTGATCTTCTAAGCGATGTACTGGATATCCGCAAACTGCAAAGGAATGGACCCTCAAATGCCTCTGCGCCTCTAACCACAATGTCTCTGATCGTTACACTCAAGTCGTCAAGGGTGCGCGACCATATCATTATTAAGAAACGGGCGAAAAAAGATTTAATGGCGAATGAAGTTTTCTCTACTGACTTACCTGAAAAAATCTTCGTAAATGAGCTACTGCTACCTGCTCTCTATAAGCTACTGAAGCACACTAAGGCCAAGGCTGCTGCACTGGCTATAGGTACGCCTGGACGAAATCTCAAGTCATTTGCGTGCGCAAATCTGACAATCATCCCATCATCAACATACATCACGAAGCTGATCTCGCAAAGCTCGTTTGACTGCCTCGAAATCATTCAGTCAATACTCAGCACGATCTTCATGCCGCTCGTCAGTCATCGTATTCATCGCTTAATATTGCACAATTGATTGCTAATTCGCTACTAGGTCATATTGATCTCGTCCGTGCTCATCTATCATCGAACTTTTATCATATCATCTCTATATCTGAAACATTACTTCACTCTGGTGTGCCTGATTCTCTCGTGACGCTTGATAACTACGCACTCATACGAAACGATAGAGAGGAAAAGCGAGGTGGTGGCGTCGCATGTTACATTCATGAGTCTCTTAAAGTGAAAATCTTAGCATCCTCTCCTGGTAAATTCTCTAATGCTCCTAAATACATTTTACTTGATATACGTTGTCCAAATGCTGAATCTTTATTATTTACGTCAATGTATAGGAGACCGAAAGGTCTTTTATTCAATGACTATATTAACACACTATCTCAGTTTTCTTTTGCTTATAAAAATATTATTATTAGAGGTGATTTGAATTGCAATTTGCTCACTTCCAATTATGAATCCACTTTCCTCAAAGAGCTCATTGACTCGCTATCGTTGTGCATAACAATTCTTCTAAGCTATCATTCACTAGGTCGGAAGTCCCATTCATTGCGGGCCATGACTTAATCGAGCTGAAATATAAATTCGATAAAGTGCCATCTATCCGACGTAACATCACACGTCGTAACTATAAAACATTCAATGCCACATCCTTCTGTTAAATTAAACGGTATAACGCGGAATCGGAGGGGTTCAAATAAGCGAGAAAGTTATCAGGATTTCGAATTATGCCGGCAATTGATTTAATTATTGAACTATTTAATTGACATACAGAACAGCACAACAGAAACCGCAAACGGCGTGTCGAGGTTCACCTCGGCACGAAAAACCAATTACAAAATACAATTAACGAATTTGAAGCTTAAATTAATTATCTATTATTTATCGCGCGCGCTCTACTTTTCGACTCCTCACGTTCGCGATCTTACACGCACTCATCTTGCTTTTGCTCGCTCGCCTTTTCCTAAGCTGTCTCTTGTGTTTCGGACTTCGCTCTGTTCGGGCCTATTACCTATATCCGTACCTTCGCACATACATAGTCACATACACATTTCGCATACATACATACATACACATTTCGCATCGCGCAAATCGTTAACACTCGGCCATCCTCACTGGTGCACGTCCTCGTGCACATTATCACAATCGAACTTCGCGCGCCGTAGCGAGATTCTTCTTGACCTTCGCGGCCTCTCAAGATTCTCATGGTCGTTGTCGTGAGTATCGGGATCTTCGGGCTCTTCGTCGGGGTCATAGTGCGGGAGCCAAATTTTTAGCTGGCTAGCGTGCGCGGTGGCGGCGTATCTACGACCTTGTTTGTCTTGTTGGAGGTCTGCAATAGCGTAAGTGGCACTCGGCAAGATCTTTGTGATAACCAACGGCCCGCGATATTTGTTTTGAAATTTTGTTGATTCGCCAGTCGTTACCCGTGCCGTTTTCATAAACACGACGTCCCCGATATTGAACTTGGCATTTTTCGACCGGTTCTCATCGTAGCGTTCCTTGAAACGTTCTTGCCCAGCGGTGATACGTTGACGAGCTTCCCGTTGTAATTCTTCAGGGGGGTGATAGTTAGCTTCGTTTTCAATAGTGAGCTCTCTCAGCCTGCCTTCGTCATGGCGTGCGTTGTACCCATGTAGCAACTCGAAGGGTGATTTTCCGGTGGTCGCATCGCACGAGTTGTTCAAATCGCGTTGCGCGATTTTTAGTTTTGCATCCCAGTCTCGTCCTTCGTCGTCCTTGATGCTCGCGCGGAGTACCGGGATGAGCGTGCTGTTCATTCTCTCGATTTGTCCATTCGCTTGCGGGTGTCGCGGCGAATTCAAGGTATGTCGGATCCCGTGACGTTGGCAGAACTCTGCAAACTGTTTGGCAGTGAAGCATGTCCCTCGATCTGAGATGATTCGGATAGGTGCTCCATAGTTGAGCACGAAATCTTCCATGGCTTTTACTACGTTCGTGACCTTGGTATTCCGTACAGCCTTTAAAATTACAAATTTTGTTAAATTATCGATTAAGGCGAACATGTATTTATTCTTCCGCGGGGTTGTAACCAGAGGTCCGAGATGATCCACGTGAACCACGGCAAACGGTCGATGACCCGGCGGGATCGGATGCAGTAATCCGGCTTGAGCACCTGGTTTCCCTTTTGAGATAATACACTGCAGGCACGCACGTATATGGTACTTTACATAGCGCCGTGCTCCAGGGAGATAATAATAGTTGGCAATTTTCGCGATCGTTCGATCCAATCCGGGGTGTCCTTGCAAGTCGTGCAATCGGATTATAAGACCTTTCCGCATCGATTTTGGTACCACGTATAGTAGTTTTTGTCCTTCTTTCTTATAAAGAATTCCTTCTCTACACTCATATCCGGTCACTTCACTTTTCTCTCGATTTGTTCGCGCACTCACTGGTTTCATTAAAATTTCTTTCTTTTTACGCAACTCATCATCCGCATACTGGTACATTGTTATTTCGTCCTGTTCACTCAATATCGCAAATATTTCACCCAACCGCTCAGTCATTTCGCTTTCGTGCTCTTCCGAACCTACAGGAGCTCTACTTAGCGCATCTACGTGGGCTTATTTAGTACCCGGGCGATGGGTTACTTCGAAATCGAATTCACTTAATTCGTTCGCCCACCGTACTATTTGCGCGTTTTTGGTTTTTTGTGTGTTTAAGTATAATAATGCTTCGCAGTCCGTGACTATTCTAAAATGTATATTGATCAATAGATTTCTTAACCGTCCTATCGCCCACACTATAGCTAGTAGCTCGAGCTTACTTGAGTGATAATTCCGTTCCGGTTCGTTAGTTCTACGACTAATTGCGTAAACAAGGTGCCAAAGATTGTCCGCCCCACGTTGTACTAGCATCGCTGCTAATCCCTTCGCGCTGGCATCTGTATGCAATTCGGTCGCGTTCTTGGGGTTAAAGGCTTGTAAGATAGGTTTGTTCGTCAGCGCTTTCTTTAACTCTTCGAAAGAGCATATTTCTGAATTTTTCCACGTAAAGGGTCGATCCTTTTTGAGTAATTCGTACAACGGTCCGGCGATTTCAGCGAATTTTGGCACGAAGCGTCGAAAAAAACTAGTCATGCCGAGAAATCGTCGTATCGCGTGAATATCTGTCGGCGTTGGGTAGTCTGCGATCGCTTTAACTTTTTCCTTGCCAGGTTCGATACCGTGTCTTGAAATTTCAAATCCAAGATAAGTTACCTTTTCCTTCAAAAATTCGCACTTAGACAACTTAACCGTTAATCCTGCGCCACGTAATGCTTCGAAAACGGCGATAAGTCTCTCCTTTAGGTCACTCCAGTCTTTCCCTGGAATGAAAATATCGTCAAGGTAGAACAGTACTACTTGGTTCCTCAACGGTCCTAACGCTTTATGCATAGCCTTCGAAAAATAAAATGGGCTATTCATTAGGCCAAACATCATTCTAGTGAATTCCCCGGTTTCGTCGGGCGTAATGAACGCTGTTTTTGCGCGGGCCTCTTCGCTCAGTGGCACCTGCAAATACCCGTGAGCTAAATCTAGCGTAATATACAAGGAGCTATCGCCTATCTTTGTTAAATGATCATCAAGATCCGGTAATGGAAAGTGAACTCTCTCCGTTTGTCTGTTTAGTTTTCGGTAATCTACAACGAGTCTAGCTTCACCGTTTTTCTTTTTGACTAACAATACTGGACCAGCGTATGGTGAGTCCGTTTCTGTAACAATACCTTCGCTTTTCCATTCTGAGACTATAGATTTTATAACTTCGCGTTCCGCGTCGCTCGCTCGGTATGCTTTACTACTTACGGGTCTCGCTCCGGGAATTTCGTGTATATCCATTTTTACGTTGTTCGCGCATCCTAATTCTTGCAAATTTGTTGCAATGCTATCGCGATATTTATTTATCACACTTAATAAGTCCTCTACTGTTTCTTCTGGCTGCTGTGCTCCCACGTTGATGTCGCCTCGTTCGATCGGTCGTCGTACTGCGTCTGGCTGCATTGTCGGTAGTCTCGATACATCGCCGCGTAGGTTTATGTTTTTTGGAGTTATCGATTGTACGGTGGTACTCAGGTTAAGTACGGGGAGATCGTAGATCTTATCATCTACTTTTATTTCAATGAAATTGACAGAGTATGGCGGTAGTTCGTGTCGCGCGCCTTGGCTTGTTGTTATCTCACCGTGCTGTTGATCTTCCTCGCTCCTTTTGAATGTCAGCTGATCACCGACTTTGTGGTATTCCACCATCGGAGCCTCTGTGAACGTACGACCCACTAACACATCTACGGATTGAGCGTCGTCGGGGACGACTCTTAGTGTCACATTGTCTACTGTCACACCATCGACTGTCATTGACGCGCACACCACTCCGGGGGATTTCACTTTAAATTGTTCCGGTCCGAAGCTTTTCAGTTCCGTTACCGTTCGTATGACGTCGAATTGTTCTAATAATGCGACGGTGGCCTTAATGGTGCACTCCGAACTTCCGGGGTCGATAAGCGCTTTCAAGTTACTTTCGTTGACACGAACAATTTTCAAATATTTATTGACCGCACAGGGATCGTTGCCCGTTATTAAATTCACCGGTTTTTGCGGCGCGTTTTGTAGCACAGTACAATGTCGTTGGGTATGTTCTTTTCCGTTGCACTTCAAGCACTTTAATTCTTTTCGCGGTTCCGGGCAATCCCTCGATAAATGTCCGTATTTGTTACAGTTGTAACATTTTGGTTGTCCAACTTCGTTTACCAACGGTGGTCGTTTATCCGTGTTTCGATTACTCGTATTATTACCAATCACCCTGGTCGTATTTGAGTTTGACGTTGCCGTCGGGTTATTGGTGGGTTTTATTCTATTAGCATTTGCTTCCTTTTGTGTTCGCATTCGATCGATCCGCTGATTGATCATCCGGTCGTATTGTAGAACGTCATGCAGTAGTTCGTCGCGAGTTGCATGTATTCGTGCGGCCATAGCGTTACACAATTCGCGGGACCAGAGTCCAATTAGAATCTGTTCTTTCGTGTCGTCAAGGTTTAGTTTGATATCGTTGCACAATTTTGCCTTCGAATGAAAATATGTGCATAGTGATTCGTCCTTTAGCTGTACTCGGTCGGTCATTCTTCTCCATAACACCGTCGTGCTTTCGGAAGTTACAAACGTTACCCGAAATGCCGTTCGAAATTGGTCCCACGATCTTATCTCGCGCGCGTTGATCGTGAACCATTCGCGTGCGCCTGATTTTAGGTGCATTCGTGCGGCTTCTGGGGCGAAATTATCTGGCCATGCGTGTAGTTGACGCATGCTTTCTATTGTTTCCAGCCAATCTGTGGCTCTCATACTCCCAGTATCACCTGTAAAGTCAACGATGTTAGCGCTGAGGTCGGGCATGACATGATACGTAGGTACTGTTTGTTGTGGTCTGGCGGGGCGGGGGGGGGGGGGGGGGGGTGTAGCGGCTGTTCGTTTGCTGTAAGTCGTTGGAAGAGAGCTTGTAATACCAAGTCTCTTCTTCTCCCTTCCTCGACCATAGCCCACATAGCGTTCTCCAATCCGCCGTGATCACGTGTTGCTTCCGTTGCTCGATCCTCTAGGCCTATCGCCTTCTCTGGATCGATATCGATACTCCCGCTCGTATTGATGGATTGGTTGCTGAGGGATCCAGCTTGATGTGAGGGTGCGCTACTTTGTTGCGCACGGGTTCCTTGCGCTGGTCCGGTTCTTCTTATGGCGCCTCGTCCTCGGCCCCTTTCATTATCACCACTATTTCGAGCAGCGTTAGCTTGGTTTTGATTGCTCATTTTTGTAGGGTCGGTCTGCATCGAGCTGAAGGAGATGTTCCTAACGGATTGTTCGAATTGATCTTCGGTAATCGTTAGTCGATCGCTTGGCATAATTTGAATCACACCACATACTGTTCATCCACGCACTCAATTGTCCTGCCATATTTGTCGGCCATTTTTCGCGCACCGGCCGTTAGGCCACGTTTTGAAATTTTACCGTCTTTTACGTTATCGGTTCTCGTTTTCGAATGAGCTATTCTCTTTTCTCCGGTAAGCGCGTTGATCATCCCACTTCTGATTGTTAAATTAAACGGTATAACGCGGAATCGGAGGGGTTCAAATAAGCGAGAAAGTTATCAGGATTTCGAATTATGCCGGCAATTGATTTAATTATTGAACTATTTAATTGACATACAGAACAGCACAACAGAAATCGCAAACGGCGTGTCGAGGTTCACCTCGGCACGAAAAACCAATTACAAAATACAATTAACGAATTTGAAGCTTAAATTAATTATCTATTATTTATCGCGCGCGCTCTACTTTTCGACTCCTCACGTTCGCGATCTTACACGCACTCATCTTGCTTTTGCTCGCTCGCCTTTTCCTAAGCTGTCTCTTGTGTTTCGGACTTCGCTCTGTTCGGGCCTATTACCTATATCCGTACCTTCGCACATACATAGTCACATACACATTTCGCATACATACATACATACACATTTCGCATCGCGCAAATCGTTAACACTTCCTTTCAACTCCATCTTCGAAACTAGATGTTCCTCCTAATCAGCTTCAATGTATAACGCACTTAGAAATCGATCACCTTTCTGATAGTTTATACGATGCGATGCTCTCTACTCTTAATGTTCATGCACCAATCCAAACGTTCCAAATCAGCAAGCCACACGCGCCATGGCTTTCTGACTCACTCAAACTTTGCATAAAAAACGCAATTCTCTTTACAAGCAAGCAAAGCGAGCGGGTAGTCTACTAAGATTAGCTATCTATAGGAATTATAGAGATCAACTCACGAGTGACATCAGACATGCTAAAAATGTGTATAATATGCAACGTCTCACAGGAATTACAGATGTATCCAGATTATGGAGGGAACTAGCATCTCTGGGTCTCGTTCAGCCAAACCTTTCATCTCTACTAAAATTTTTTTCTGCAAATGAACTTAATGCTTTCTATGTAAGCATCTCGTGCTCTTCTGGTACGAGTGATCATCAAAGATTCGCAGACAATGAAATAGCTCTTCCACGTGATCTTGCAATTTTTGAATTTACTCCTGTCACAACCGAATTTGTATCATCTCTAATATTGAACACGACATCTGTCTCGTATGCTTCGGGTCCGGATGGCATTTCATTGTTTGCGATTCATCAAGCTCTCCCCATGATAGCGCCATTGTTGGCGTCTTTATTTAATGACTCTCTCACGCTTTCACATTTTCCTGTGTCATGGAAACGTGCCTTCATTCGTCCACTTCTTAAAGTAAATCGTCCATTATCTCCATTAGACACTCCTTCTATTGCCAACTTATGTGAGCTCTCTAAAATTCTTGAAAGAATCGTCCATGGACAAATTACTTCATTTATCGAACAAAATAATATTCTTGATCCACGCCAGTCTGGTTACCGACGTGGATTGAGCACCCAATCGGCTTTATTAAGGATTTGTCACGATGTCAGACATGGGGTAGATGACAGGCGCTTAACGATTCTCGTTTTGTTCGATTTCAGTAAGGCTTTTGACATGGTATCACATGCAATTTTATTGACCAAGCTACGCAACATCGGTTTCTCTCATGGTGCGATCAAATGGGTTCACTACTATCTATCAGGCAGATCGCAAGCGGTAATAGACGATGATGGAAATATATCAAGCTGGTTGAGCATCTCATCGGGGGTACCACAAGGGTCTGTTCTTGGTCCCTTGTTGTTTTCACTTTTCTTAAATGACATTGCCGATGATCTTGTGTACTCTCAGCATATGATTTTCGCTGACGATACTCAGATGTATCTAAATTGCTTGCCATCTGAACTTGATGAAGGAATTGCTCGAATTACTCGTGATGTGAATGTTATTGCTCGTTATGCGGATACAAATGGTCTTAAGTTAAATTTTGCGAAATCTAAGGTCCTTATTTTAGGCAGTAGCACTTATGTTAGTCGTATTAATGCCAATAGTTTAGTTCCCATCTCCGTGAATAGCGTTACCCTTCCTTATGTCAACGAGGCACGTAACCTTGGCGTTATCATGTCCTCCAACCTTTCGTGGCGCAGCCAAATCATGATGATCTCTCGCAAGGTAAATTTTTCTCTGTTTAAACTGAAATACCACAGGAATGTACTTACTAGTGAACTGAAATCCCTACTTGTGGTTTCTCTCATTTTTCCACTCTTGGATTACTGTTGCCTTGTTTACAATGATCTAACCAACGAATTTAATATGAAACTTGAACAACTCGTAAACAGCTCTATTCGATTTATTTTTGGTCTAAGAAGAGATGAGCATATCACTTCTTATCGCAGACGTCTCGGCTGGCTCACGGTTCGCTCTCGGCGCCTGTACTTCCTTGGTATTTCAGTTTATAATATTGTTCATGACAAATCTCCGACATATATCACTGAACTTTTTACTCGACCTTTACCAACCACTCATTCGTTGCGTTCGATTCCATCTACGTATTTTCATATTCCTTCGTGTCGAACTACTATTTTTTTTAATTATTTTCTCATATCCGCATTATATTTTTGGCATTCTCTTCCTTCTAAAGTGACATCCTCGCCATCGCTAAATACATTTAAGAGTCGGCTTTTCAGTCACCTTTTCACGCTAGAAGCGTGAGTCTCAGCTAGTTTCAAGTAATGATTAAGACTGCTATGTTATTCTATTTTACTCTTCAATACTCAGTAAAATACTAGTTTTAGAAATACTTTGTAAAATTAATAATATTACTGCTTGTATCCACATTTGCCTCAAGGAAATATCCAAGGCATAAATAAATCAATCAATTCAATTCAATTCAATTCAATTCTATTTGGAGAAGTTTGCTATCCTGGATCCCCTGCAAGCTGGTTTTGGGAAAGGTCATAGCACCCAGACAGCCCTGCTCAGGGTATTAGACGACGCGCGGAAAACGGTTGATAACCGCTGTGCCACAATTCTGCTGCTGTTTGATTTTTCTAAGGCTTTTGACAATATTGATCACTGCATATTATTAGCAAAAGTCAAGCAGTATGGTGTGTCAAATAAGGTGATGAAGTGGTTTCATTCCTACTCGACTGGTAGATCGCAAGCAATGCAAGATCTTCTCGGTACTTACAGTAGCTTTATGCAGAACCTGTCCGGAGTGCCTCAAGGTGCAGTTCTCGAGCCTCTTCTCTTTCAAATCTTCATAAATGATATTGGGCTAAATCTGCAGTACACTTGGCACGTAATTTTTGCTGATGACCTTCAAATATACCTGCACACTCCTCCAGATGAGGTTCTGTCCACAATTGACCAAATCAGCTCCGATGCGGATGCAGTCTCAAACTGGGCCTTGCGTAATAGATTAAATATGAATGTTAGTAAGACGAAGGCAATTATTCTAGGTAGCTCTGTCTACGTCGAGCAATTGTGTCAAAGAAACCTACCACCTATTTTTATCAATGACGTAGCGGTACCTTATGTCGATACAGTCCGAAATCTTGGCTTCTTCATCTCCAGCAATCTCTCTTGGAACAACCATATAGCGCATGTTTCAAGGAAGGTGCATGCCACACTACATAAACTGAACTATCGTAGAAAACTACTCTCTCCTCAGATCAAAGCTATGCTGGTTTCTGCAATAATTATGCCTTATATCAATTACTGTAGTTTTGTTTACCACGGCCTTACCGATTATCTGAATCTCAAGCTTCAGAGGCTGGTCAATTATAGCATCAGATTTGTATTCAATCTGATGACACATGTACACGTTACGCCATACCGTTTAAGGCTGAAGTAGCAAACAGTAACTGATCGTCGTCTATTGTTCCTTAGCTCCACCTTCTACCAGATCCTTCGAACGTCCTCTCCCCCCTGCCTTTGAGAGCTCTTCGTTGAGGAAAATCCTGATATTTGACGCTTGTCCAGTTTAGCGATTGTAAATCAGACTTCCTCTTTTGCTGGTCCTGCTCACAGTACTTCCACCCACCGGAACTCTTTCACGCTCTCAGCCCTTCATCTATGGAATAACTTACCCCTCGCTATAAGGTCTGCGCCCACCCTAGAGGTATTTACGTCAAGGCTCTCTGAGCATCTACTTTCCGTTAAGTCAATTAATATCTCCATTGTCGACTGAGAGGGTCCGTTTCAACTTGTTACTTCTACTCAATTCTTAGTTTTCCTCTAATTTGGCTATTTATTACTTATTTATTCATTTATTCTGTTCGGATCTCTAATTGCTCCATCATTCACTATGTAGTAACCATGTATTCATTTCATTTTATTTTAATTTTAATTTTTATTTGTGTTTTATTTATATTTATATTTTCTATTTGTATTTTTTATTTTTATTTATATTTTATTTATATTTATGTTATATTTTTTTATTTATATTATGAACTATTTATTTGTTTATTATTATTTATCTATTATTATTCATTTTTTATTATATGTTACTCTGCCTAGTATGTTATCTATTGGTTCCTTATTGCCTTCCTTGTTTCTTGCACTTGCCTTATGGCCTTCGATTGGGCTACGGCATCAATAAACGATTTGTAATCTAATCCAATCTCTCCGTCTCTCTCTCTCTTGAGATATTATAAATTAAAACCAGTAAGTTCTGGTATTATTGATTATTATATTACTACTGACTACAAAATGTAGGTCATGTTGTGAATTATTTTTTATTTCATATCTTATTTCTATTATTACTTTTATATCATTTTGTTTATTTTGTATAATTCTTATAATTTTTTATTGTATTCGTATTCATCCACTCTTGCAGCGAATTACTGCTAAGTTTCGCTATACTTCGATTATAAATTATGTTACTACCCAAATCGATTATGTTATTTTATTTTGTTTTATTCTACATTCTAAGTTAATATATTATTAGTATATTATAATTCTACTCAACATTTATGTTATATATTTTTCAAAACAATTTTCTGTTATCATCATTATTGTTAATTGCCTCAAGGCACAACCAAGGCATAAAATAAACCAATCAATCAATCAATCAATCTTGAGTTGACTCAAGCTGACGTGCCCACGCATCGTTCCGTTCTTTTGCACGTCCTATTGGAGAAACAACTGTCGGAAAAAAAGCTGCTGCAGTTTGCTGGGGGCACATAAGTTACATATTCCATAGGCCGGCGTATTGCTATCTCAAAGCGAAAATTATTACTGTTTCAACCGATATAGTAATTCGCGTCGGGTGTGTGAAAATTGTATTACTGACAGTGAGACAACGGTCAGTCTGAAGTCGCGTTCAGTGTATATGCTACGTGAGTGTCACCAAGCGCAAACTATTTATCTGTCAATACCAGCTGACTTTATATCCGTGATCTCTTGATTTGTCTATATCTTGTGCCCAGTGTGCGTGCTCTATTTACATTCGCCTAGTGTTTCGAGCAATTATCTGCCTTGAATATACTTATAAGCCTAGGCATATACATGAGAACAATGCATTTGTGTTTGTTGTAGTATAGCTTCTACTCTTAAAACGACGACCGACATTACGCAGGAATCGTGTGTTGATATGGAGTATGCAAACGTCTAGCGAAAAAAGGATCTGAATTAATTGTTTGTATGGGTGACTGTGGTCTTGCGTATCACATAGAATGTGCGAGCCAAAAATTTCAACTCGACTTTGACGTGATGTGAGTGACAACACAACTCTGTTTTTCATTGTGATGTGTGTGTGATGCAATCCCCTGTAATTACCCCGCGCACTCCCAATGATGTACACAAGTCGCCGTCAGTTAGGAATAATGGGAATATGCCTTATCTAGATACTGTCACGCTAGCTGACCTTATGAAACAATTGCAGATGTCAAGTGCGTCCTCCGACTTGAAATTGGGAGTGATTCAAAATACACTAGCTAGCGTGAAAAATAATGTCGCCGATATTCGTGCAAATATCTCTGGACTCAAGTTATCTCATAAAATCATGGCGAATAGAGTTGCTGTTCTCGAAGCACATACCGAAAACAATCGCTCAGCTATGACGGATCTCGGATCCGAAAATCGGGCAGTCAAAACGCCAATCAGAAGCAATTACGAGTCGTTTGTCACATCCGGAATCTCCGCAAGCCTCTGCTGAGATCACCTTGACTAGCGGTCCAATGATGGTCACTGATCCGCCGAAAACGATTGTTTGAAAAATCTTTGAAGCATTAGGCATCCCTGATTCAATCAGTGATGTGCTGGATATTCGCAATCTTCCAAGAAATGCAGCAAATGTGGTTGGTGAACGTCAGGGAGCGACTAACATAAATCCTTCTTCAACTAAATCTTTTGTTACGAACGGCCCCTGTTTCCCAATATTTGCTAGTATTTATCAGGCATGCAGTCAACGCATTCCTGCACATGGTCGCTTTTCCGGAAGTATAACAAGAAAGTGAATGACGCAGAGAAACCGCGATACAGCCAATTCTGCTGAGGTTGCACCTTGCCTCATCAGCAGACAATTTTGAAATCAGGGCAACCCGAAGTTTCTTTATCGAAACCGCGGAGATTGCCGTCAGTCCTTTTGCCGCTTTTGGTGAGTGCCGCGGGCAAAATGCGCCACTACCCGAGACCCTTCCGAGGCAGCACCTAATCGCTGGAACACCGGTGCCGACATGACGGTAAAATAAGACCAGGGACGTGGAAGAAGTTGAAGGTCTTTAAACAGGACAGCTGATACATCTTACCCGGTCCCCTGGCAAGGCACTGATCGTCGCACCCGGACAGCCAGCGGTAGGTCAAACCGAAGCTGACCCGGAACGGTTAAGGGAAACACTCGGGCTCACCCCTTTGCCTCATTGATTCTCTTGTTCTAACAGTACACCCCTTACCTACTCATTTACCATAGGAATTCAATTGTTAATGTTTAGAGTAGCATACTAATAAGTATTGTTCAATAAATAATATTACAGTTAGACTTAACCTGTACCTCTGTACGTAATAAAACCGTTCGTCGTTCACCCCTCAAGTTATCTCAATAGTCAAACTTGATCATTCACTGAATCACAGGTGTCCTTAGGACTTTATTCAAGCTAAGCCCACGAAGATAGTCTCTAACCGCTCGGGGATTATCCTCATTTTTCAATAAGTTAACATCAACCGATGCCTTCAGCCTCGGTTGCACATAACACTTTGATTGTAACTCTCAAGTCTTCGATGGTTCATGATCATATTTTGCTTAGGAAACGAGAGATGAAAATCCTCCCCACAAGTGACGTCTTTGATATAAATTGTTCGGGGAACATCTTTGTGAACGAGTTTTTACCTGCAGCTGCCTACAAATTACTACGTCACGTCAAAGTATTGGCTCGAAATTTGGGTTACAAGTATGCATGGATACGCCTGGAAAGATTTGTGCATGCAAGACAGATGGATCCCCATTTATCAACATCGATTCCGAGGCTGACCTCGACAAACTCCCGTAACTTTTACCATGCAACAACCATAACAGTGAAATGATTATCGATCGAGCCGTAAATTCTAGTGTTGGTTCAAATTTGAAAATAGCCCAAATCAATGCCAATTCCCTATTAGGTCATATCGATTATATTAAAGCGCATTTATTGACTAACTTCTATCATATTGTTACACTTCAGCATAACGAGTAAAAACGAGGGTAAGAAGCTTAGACAGGCGAGCAATTAAAAGGCGCTAAATGAAAAATATGCTTGGAGAAAAATGTATTTGGAGAAAAGAACGTGTTATCAGCTCAAACTCTGAAACAGATCTGTTTTTACAATAATACTGGTTGGCGCAGCAATCGTCTTTACTTTTTGACATACGAGGGCTTAGTTTTATTGCGTCATATGCCGGCTACTAGATCATTAGAAAGAGGGGATAAAACAGGTGATTTTACCCTTTTTAACAATATAATATCTATATCTGAGTCTCAGCTTCACTCTCTATAGTGCCTGATGATTTGGTATACTTGAACAACTACATTCTTATTCGTAAAGATAGCGAGGCAAAGAGAAGTGGAGGAGTAGCTTGGTATATCCATGAATCACTCAAAGTAAAATTATTAGCAGCTGCTCCGAGTCGCTTTACTGACTCACCTGAATTCATTATGTTGAAAATTCGCTCGATGAATTCTCGACCATTACTGTTCACTTCTATGTACAAAAAACCAAAAGGGCGTATGTTTAATGATTTCATGCAGTTATTTAATCAATTTTTGTTTGCTTACTCTAATATTATCATTGTTGGTGATCTAAGTTGCAACTTGATGGCCTTGATTATGAAGGAGCTCATCTCCGTGAACTTGTTTCGTCACTGGCATTACACATCGTTGAATCTGAAGCGACACATCACTCGGCATCATCTGATAGATTGCTCGATGTTTTTATAATTGACACCCCTGATAATGTAACTTTTTTTACAAAAACGAAATCACCTTCTATAGCAGGACATGACTTAATTGTGATTCATTACGAGTTTGAAGTGATGCCGGTTATCGATCGTACCATAATTCGCCAAAATTTCAATCAATTTAACAACTCTGACTATTGTAATTCCTTCTCGTCTATACTAAGTGACTGTGCCCCTCCTGTTCATGAAAACTACGCATCTACAATGGATATAGAAAATCTCACGAATTCGTTAAGTGCATCGATTATCTCACTGTTTGATATGTATGCCCCTATGCAAACTTTTCAAGTTCGTAAGCCTAATGCCCAGTGGCTTTCTGAAGATATTATGCAGTGCATGAAAAAACGTAATCGGTCACAAAAGCACGCCAAGCACTCACGAAGCTTACTTGATCTAGCAATATACAGGCAATATAGAGATGAGCACACTGTAATTATCAGGGAGGCAAGAAACGAGTTCCATCTAAATATGCTAACGCACATAACGGATCCATCGCAATTGTGGATGGAACTATCAAAACTAGGACTAGTAAAACCGCATCAAGATTCTCCTTCAAACTTTTACACTGCCGATGAACTGAATTCATACTATATGACCATATCCAATACTTTACCGGAGTGCAATGTGCAACAACTCGATGACATTTTAACTGAGTGGCCGCTAACCGAACCTCTTTTTACTTTTAAGCCGATCACTTCTGATTATGTGGAGTCTCTAGTAACCTCGACTACATCACCATCTCACGCCGCTGGTCAGGATGGTTTATCTCTGTTCGCACTGCACAAGTCTTTACCACAATTGTCTACGTATCTCATGGCGCTTTTCAACTATTGTTTGCGATTCTCTCACTTTCCTCAGTTTTGGAAGCGAGCTTGTACAGGGTGATTCAGTACTCGGGGACCACCGGGCACTGACGGATTCCTTGTGAAAAAATAAGACTAAAATTTCTCTTGACAATTTTTTTTTAAAGCCACGGTTTTTGAGTTAGAGCCGTTTGAAGTCCACCAATCACGGTGCGCAGATAGGGCCAGGCGCACGAGCCTAGCACGAGGCTAGCGTAGGCTAGCGTACGCTGCATCGGGCTCAACTACACTAGCCTCGCACTTGGCTCGCCCGCTCGGTCCTATCTGCGCTGTGATTGATGGACTTCAAACGGCTCTAACTCAAAACCCGTTGCTTTAAAAAAAAATTGTCAAGAGAAATTTTAGTCTCATTTTTTTACAAGGAATCCGTCAGTGCCCGGTGGTCATCGAGTACCGAATCACCTTGTATACGGCTACTCTTAAAACTGAGTTCTCCTCGATTTCCGTCCGATACGTGACGAATTGCTAATTTATGTGAGCTTTCGAAGATTCTTGAAAGGATAGTTTATAGGCAGATTACAACTCTCCTGAATCAAAACAACATACTTGATCTGCATCAGGCAGGCTATTGAAATAGCTTCCTAGAGAATTTACCATGATGTCAGGAGAGCAGTTCATGATGGGTGCCTCACGATTTTGGTGCTATTCAATTTTGGCAAAGCTTTTGACACAGTGCCACACACAAATCTGCTTACCAAACTTCGTAAAACGGGATTTTCGGACAGTGCTCTTACTTGGATGTTTTCGTATCTAATGAACAGGATTCAAGCTGTCAAGGACAATAATAGGAATTGCTCGACTTGGTTGCGCACAACAACTGGTATACCTCCGGGATCTATACTTGGCCCTTTCTTATTTTCGTTATACAATAATGACATGGGAGCTAATTTGAAATACACACAGCACATGATTTTTGCTGATGATACCAAGATATATTTGAGTTGCCCTCTAGCTCAACTCGATGACGGTATTGCCAAAATAACGCGTAATGTTAACGTTATTACTGATTACGCAAAAGTGAATGGCCTTAAGCTCAACCTCGGGAAGTCCAAGTAATTAGTACATTAGTCGTGTCATACTTGACGATCATCCTCCGGTTAAAGTTAATGGTACTACGCTTCCATATGTCAATAAAGTGCGAAATTTGAGTGTTTTAATGGCATCCAATTCATCGTGGAAAAGCCATGTTATGTCTATTTCTAACTAGGTCAACTTTTCCTTTCACAAACTCAAGTATCACTGGAATGCTTTCTGTTAATCTGAAAATTACACTGGTTACCTCTCTTATGTAACAGGATGTAACGGGTGGACAGAACACAAAACTCGAGCAATTAATAAACACTGGGATTAGGTTTATATTCTATTTACGTAGAGATGAGCATATCCCGCCTTATCGAAGACAGCTCCGCTGGTCGACTGTGCGATCTAAGAGGATGCATTTCTTTGGCATAACTATATTTAATATTTTACAAAATACCACCCCGGTTTATGTGTCTAATACTTTCACCTTATCGTAACCACCTCACCGTTTACTGCGCCAGCAAGCTGCCTCTATTTTCCATATACCTTATCATCGTACTTCTACCTATCGGAATTCTTTCCATCTTGCATACATTTACTTCTGGCGCTCTCTCCCAACTGACATCACTTTAGCTTCTGCTATGGGAATTATAAAAACGTGCCTTTTTGATTATCTGTTTGCACGGGATCTTATTTCGATATAATCAATATCTAGCATGAATGATACGTGTCCCACTGTACATCATCAATACACTTTTACTTTTATCGTTACGGAATAAATTGCTACTATTATTATTCCTTAGAATATCCGACACAACATCTAATCTATCATAACTGTAAATTGTGGCATACCTAATGTAACTGTATTATTTAACTTATCTTATTTCCTATGTATATTAGTTATTGCATTGATATTGTATCCTGGTTCATCTATGATTGTTCAATACTATGTTGTTTTCACATTTTATAATTCACGGCCTCAAAATCAATCAATCAATCAATCAATCAATCAATCAATCAATCAATCAATCAATCAATCAATCAATCAATCAATCAATCAATCAATCAATCAATCAATCAATCAATCAATCAATCAATCAATCAATCAATCAATCAATCAATCAATCAATCAATCAATCAATCAATCAATCAATCAATCAATCAATCAATCAATCAATCAATCAATCAATCAATCAATCAATCAATCAATCAATCAATCAATCAATCAATCAATCAATCAATCAATCAATCAATCAATCAATCAATCAATCAATCAATCAATCAATCAATCAATCAATCAATCAATCAATCAATCAATCAATCAATCAATCAATCAATCAATCAATCAATCAATCAATCAATCAATCAATCAATCAATCAATCAATCAATCAATCAATCAATCAATCAATCAATCAATCAATCAATCAATCAATCAATCAATCAATCAATCAATCAATCAATCAATCAATCAATCAATCAATCAATCAATCAATCAATCAATCAATCAATCAATCAATCAATCAATCAATCAATCAATCAATCAATCAATCAATCAATCAATCAATCAATCAATCAATCAATCAATCAATCAATCAATCAATCAATCAATCAATCAATCAATCAATCAATCAATCAATCAATCAATCAATCAATCAATCAATCAATCAATCAATCAATCAATCAATCAATCAATCAATCAATCAATCAATCAATCAATCAATCAATCAATCAATCAATCAATCAATCAATCAATCAATCAATCAATCAATCAATCAATCAATCAATCAATCAATCAATCAATCAATCAATCAATCAATCAACCAATCAATCAATCTCTGCTTTCTCTGTATCGTGTGAGTATTGCTGGTCGCTACCTAAATTCGCCCTTAAATATTGTTAGATATTTTCTGCCGCATCCCGCCTTCGGGCGACTTGTGTTGCAGGTACTTGCAAACCACTTATTGCACTCATCCAGATTTATAGTTTTTGATCTGTTTGTCTGCAATTGACGAATTTTGGAATATAAGAAGTGTGTAACACTCAACCTTACATTCCACGAGGCTTGCGCTTGGCACTCCTCGCTGCTTCTCCGGTACAGTGTGCAGGATCAACGGATTACTTCAAGAGCGAGTATTGTGAACCACTCTTCGTCCTTTCTTCGCTCAACGACTTTTCAATTGTGACTGCTCAACACTCAAGCTACCTGTCCGCACGCTTATGAGAGCTTACTGTGTCCTGCGCTTCAAGTCACCTGAACAACGGCTCTACCACTACCACCACGTATGCGCTTATCATTCTGAGACAAACGATAGCATCGACTCATGGCATCGATTCGTGCTTAAGTATTTGCATGTCTAGCCTTATTTGTCATAAGTGCAGCAAACCTATATAGCAGCTGGCACAAGAGTAGCTTGCCCGGCATGCTTTAAATTTTGGCGATAGACCGGCGGGGGCCTAGGCAGCCGGTCTGTTCGCCGCGCTCTGCTGCGGGTTGCGAGGGTGGTCCTGCTAAGGCGGCATCGTCCGTTCGGCATCGGCGGGCCCAGGGGGAGATTGAGTCTGTTAGTTTGTGGGTGCCAGGTGGCGAGGCCGGGCTTATCAGAGACTCAGGTGGGGGCACTCGACCCCTGGGCGGCATCGATGGTCAGGCAAGCAACAGCGCGACTACTGGGTCCGGGGCTTCGAACTTCACGTCAGTCGTCCCGTGGTCCCTCCGGTTTCCCGCGACGGCAGCGCAGGGTGGTTGGTGGACGGCATCGGCAGTGGCGGCGGCAATGGCGTTGGCAGTGGCGGTCACCGTAGAGAATTGGTTGGGGGAGTAACAAAAGGCATTAGCAATAATACATAAATCTTAAAGCTAACTCTGGTTGTTCATTGGCGGCACGGCAGGACTCTCCCTTGCTCCTTAAGAGCGCTTGACGCGGCCGCCTGGGAGTGGAGGTGCGGGTCGGTGACGGGCTGGTAGACCCTTCACGTCACAATGTGCATATTATTACCGGCCGTCCGCCGTTTTTTAAATATTAGTATACATTAATTTGTATATATATAACAAGGAAATATATATATATATATATATATATAACAAGGCAAAAAGGTATACTACAAATTAATGTATACTAATATTTAAAAAACGGCGGACGGCCGGTAATAATATGCATATATATATATATATATAGTTTGGCACGTAAGGATATTTCTTTGACCTGTTGTGTATATATATATATATATATATATATATATATATATATATAAGATATAACTATTGTACGGGCTCCGCCGATTTATTAACCCGTCATACTCTGTTTAGCACGTAAGGATATTTCTTTGACCTGTTGTATATATATATAGTTCAGCACGTAAGGATATTTCTTTGACCTGTTGTGTATATATATATATATATATATGTTTACAGGTCAAAGAAATATCCTTACGTGCTGAACTATATATATATACAACAGGTCAAAGAAATATCCTTACGTGCTAAACAGAGTATGACGGGTTAATAAATCGGCGGAGCCCGTACAATAGTTATATCTTGATATATATTTATATATCTTTATAGATATCTTTATAGAATCTTAAATATAAAATAATAAAGATATATAAATATATATCAAGATATAACTATTGTACGGGCTCCGCCGATTTATTAACCCGTCATACTCTGTTGAGCACGTAAGGATATTTCTTTGACCTGTTGTATATATATATAGAAAGACAGAAATATCAACAGCGTATGCTGCAATCAACTTGGTATTCAACAAATTATTATAGCTAATATATATATATATATATACGCTGTTGATATTTCTGTCTTTCTATAGTGATCCAAAGTGACGATCCAATAAACTGCAGTTATTATTCCAATAACGTGTCTCAATTATTTCAATTACCCTACTTCCTCCTATACTGACCCTGGTCGACTCCGAGCATCCGGCTCGGGCGCGGGGGGGGGGGGGGGGGGCGCAACCACCACCGAAGGGTAATCCGACCGACCAGGACCGGTAACACCGTTACAACTAATCAGAAACCTTACCCCCATATTAATTAACATCCTCATCCAATCATCCTAAACCCGCAAGAACCCACGATTCTTTTCAGCTCCTCCTACTTTTTCTACCCCTTTACTCAATCCTGATTCAAATTAGATCAGAATAGTTCCATACATCATAGAGAGCAGAATAACTTCAGACATCATAGAAAGCAGAATATCAGAGGGAATAAAATCAGACTTCGTAAAGAACATAGTCAATCTAGATATCATAGAGGAGTTTAGACTCAGTGAGAATTTACCGAACTTTTAATCAACTCAGAACTCAAACGGAAATCGCAGAATCAAGTTATTGAATAACTAATTCAATCATCAATGAGTTTATCATTGTTATAAGTGAACATCAACAGTTATTAACCGCTGTAAACTTTACTATAGAAACCTGCGAAGTTTGTGTAAATAAATGTGTATAAAAACCAAGTGTTGTCGTCAGTTATTAATTATTCCAGTCACGCATAGTGATGGATGGCAGAGCTCGAAATAACAAAATCTCAGAATTGGTAGGTGAGTTGAGTGCAGAAACCCGAAACGGTGATCAGAAGATTTCCCAGACTCATAATCAACCACTACGTAAGTCAAGAACATAACCTGAATTACGCAGCGAATCAAACCTCCTTACGACGTCCCTCTCAGGACGTAACAGTAGATACTTTTTTGTGATCTGAAACCTGATTTCCTCTGGAAGACCTCTCTTCACTATCTCTTCCCACCTTACTGCAAAATTCTGGTGGATCGACGGAACCCACACTCTATCTTGTATGAAGCGTTGCCCGATGACACTTAGGACTTCGTTGCCCAGAGAATATTCCACGGGTGTTTGTCCTGAGTCGCATGCGGGATTGATTGTGTGAAGAATATCCGCTATCTGTTCTGTTTAGCTTGATGAGCCTTCTGTCTCATCCTGAAACTGCGTCGTATGTCCGTCCTGACGATGGATCTCCCTTGAGCTTTTCTGTCGGGATGAGATAGACATTTCTTTAGGTTACCGAGTATTAAATATCGAGAACGGATTTTTTTTCATTCCCTGATTAGAGTCATAACTTGATCTTGAAAGTTTTTTCCCCCGTTTTGCGAAAATATTGAGCAAAGCAATAACTCTGTCAGGCAGTTAATAACTAGGTCACGTGTATCATTACATTCGGAGGAAAATTATTGATGAATAACCTTTCCAACCAGGTAATAACCTGAACTCGTTTGTTTGTTGTTTTTTTTTCATTTTATTCTTGTTTTTTCTCGCATAGTCTATGAACCAACAGAGAATAATGATAACCACACCTGATTTGTCTGTGTCTATTGCGTGTCCTCTTCTTCAACATTCGTTTCAGTTTTCTTTCAAGACGCAGTCTTTTCTCCAGCAGATTTTATTTATTGTCACTGTCTGATGACGAGCTTCTACTTCTTTTTGGACTCATGTTTTCTAGAATTTGTATGTAGACACGTTTGTAATGAATGGAATAAATGGAGTGAAAAGGAATTAAAATCAGGCTCACGCACTGATCTCTATTATAACTGGATAGTGGGTGCACGGCCCTGTTGTACAAAATTTATGAAACCACCTAAAGGTGGGCAGTCGCCATCTCTTCTATGGCCACAGGCCACTTTTCAGCGGAAGGTCTGGACGAACTATTGGCGAATCGTTCGCACGTCAAATTAGTAAATGTCTAAGATTGATAAATCACTATTAACATAAATGCTATGACATATGGCGGATTAGGAAAGCGGCTTACCGAAAGTGAATTAATTACAAGTAATCAAATGATCATATTCCGACTCTAATCAAAGTAATATGTTAAACATAACCATGCCGTGTTAATTAACTGACCACTGTGGTGAAGTTTACTATCGTAGTTCAGTGCCGACAAGATTCAAATGAATGAGCAAATTATCCGATATACAAATAAAGGAAACATTAATTGTCATAAAGTTGCATATATACCTATGTAGGAGTGTTAGTGCGACACGGCCTGGGAGGGTTCATAGCGTATGGGTAGTATTCATCCCTATTTAATATCCTCGTGAGGTGTCCAAGTCGGGAATTCATTATCGGCCTGCGTGGCCCTTTATATAGTCCCTCGCGGGACCATTTGAACTGCGCGCGCAGTCGGTAGGACTGACAACAGCGCCTTCCGAGTTCTAGCGCGATCGGTAGTATGTGTTATGCGCTGACACGCGATCGGTGGTATGTGTCATGCGCCGAAATATATGCACAAATGAAATAACATTTTACAAAGATAAATAAACAAACTAATGTAGTCAGTTTTATATATGTATGTATATATGTAAAGAAAATCGCGACACTCGTATACTGTCGTCGCTTCTCTTCGGGTTTGAATCTGCCGCGTTACCGACGAAGGCCACCAACCGATGGCGCTAGAGCACGGGCCTGGTGAGATGACAGGCAGTTTTCAGAGAGAGGAGAATTGGGAAAGGAAAGTTGAAGATTGTGAAAGAGAAAAGAATGGTTATCGCTAAACCGTTATAGAGAAATAACATACCTGAAATAAAAGCTTCAAATGTTGTTTCTTTTGTATTTACAGAAAAACGCAGTTAAGCATTTATTCTAACCTCCAATTTGGAAAAGGAAACTTTATTACATATATTAAATATATTTTCCCTTTGGGTTTACATGAACTTTCAGTATTGTATCACAGCTACTATACAACACTCTCAACGTTAACTCACTCTACCTTATTCTATTTTCAACGCTTAACCCGACTTCCTCCTTCTTCGTTGTACGACTTATTATATTTAGAGTTCCTTATTTTTTCCCACGTGGCCTCCGTCTGCTTTTTGCTATTCTTCATCTTTATTTCTTTGTATACTAATCCTTGGCTTTCCTCTCTTTCTTGTTGCGCCCCCTTTCCCGTGTATACTCTGTTTTAAATTCCTGCTTATCTCTTTCCCACCCTGACAGATTTTCCGCCCTTCTTTTTCTACATTTGCAGGCTCTTGGTCTTAGCTTTACTCTCATGAATTCTTCTCTTATATACCATATATTCTGGTTTTCTAGTCCACCCCTAGAACTCATTTTATAAATTCTTCTTGAAGCGCCTCGACTGCTCTTTAGTCTGATCATCTCCATATCTCCTTCATATACTCTCCCATCGTCCATATCAGTCTTTCTAACCCTATCCTTTACATGCACCGTTTGTCTTTAATTTTTGATCATCAAGTATCCCAGGTATTCAAATTTCGTTATCTCTTCAATCTCTTCTCCTTGCCACCTCCACACTACTCTCTTGTTTTTTGCCCCTCCTCGTTGGCCTCTTATTATTTTTGTTTTCATTGCATTTGGCACTAGATCCTTTTTATCATGAGGATGAAGTTACTAATGTTACTGTCACAATGCATGTTTAGGATAAATTGTTACTTCACACTTTTATAAATGCCTAAACTTCAGTCAACCATCATAAACGAAATATACGATGATTTTAAAAAGCCAACTCCTTGGAAGTCATCCTAAAGTTGCCCAATAATCATTTTTTTCTGATGCGTCGTTACGTAAACGTTACTATCTTCAGCCTCTCTGCTATTTCCTCTCTTATACACATCACCATCCTCTGTAAAAATTATGCCATCGCCTTCTTCATCGAACTTCTGAATATTGAGCAAGCTTCAGACTTGTAATCAATAAAGAAAAAGTTATATGGTTTTTAATTCTTTGATGAAAATTAGTAGTAGGTGTTAGCAATTAGTATTTTGGAATCAATATAGAAGATGGAGGGAGTTGTATATAGTATAATATAGGTATTGAAAGAATTCAATATTAGGAATACGGTGGGACGAATTTTATTTACAATGAACGGCATAGGTAAGGTAAGGAATATACGGTAATGTAAAAGGTCAAAAATAAGGTCAAGTACAATGAATAACGTAGTTAAGGTTAGGTATATAGGGAATGTACAAGGTAAAAAAAGGGTAAGGTAAGGTGGATAAAATATCATGTGATCACATTAAGAACAGGTGTTTTGTTGACAATATGTGACCTGGATAAATTAGGTTTAATAAGATATGAACGGAAGGTGACTACTTTGGATGGATTGAGGCAATAAAGCCAGATAATTCTCAACACGCATTGCTATACCGCTATTACATTTCCAATGCAAAGTATAACAAAAAAAAAAAAAAAATTACTGGTTTTGCCAAAAAATTTGGTGGGTCATATGATGACGGATTTTCGTCCCAATAGCAGCTTCTGACGCAATTTTTGTTGCTGCAAAAAGCCGCAATTTTATGTATGCCTTGAATACATTTTCTTATTAAACCATAAACATGGTTTGGCAATTCCTCTAAGGCATCGTCAAACACGTGATCACCTGAAGACGAAAACAAAGTTTTAGGTGACTGAAGCAGATCCATTATAACTTTAGAACAGAGAACAGCAGGAAAGTTCGAATCTTGCGTCATCAAACCTTTATTAATATTTAAAGCTGCCCTTAACAGCTTCTCAGTGTACTGGCATATTTTGATTACTGACTGGCTTGGAAATATCAAACCACCTCGAGTGTTTGCCAAAATGAGAGCGCTATCACAAAATTCTGAAATGATCTGAGAATCTTGAAATGGAGCATCGCAACACTTGTCACATTTCACGATTGGATTTTTTTCATTAAGCAACTTTTTCACAACCCAACCACCCATATAAGCTACGCAATCATTGCAAAAATCAGAAAGCATTCTTGAAGGTGCTGACTCAAACTGAAGAAACTCACTGAGAATTCTTCATTCTCGTTATTTTCAACGTCTTTACATAAGTCATACTTTTCAGATATTCCAATATCAGTCAGATTGTCATAGACAGCTGCATCGTAATAATCCGCTTTTTTATTCTTCAAAGCGGCCGAAAAAACGACTAGGACTGTAGTAGAGTCCATAGCTTCAACATTTCCATTTACCGCTGCTATTTCGTGGCGTACTAGCGTTGTTTTTTACGCTGAAGAGGATTGTGTACAGGTGGGATTAGGACGCCAGCCACCACAACTTCTAATTGCACAAAAAAAATGATTCATGATAACCCTGATTTAATTTATAAGTTAGCAGGTATTTCAATTCTGACCTCTCCTGTTCAACGTAAGTATTGAAAATATCAATAACGGACATCACTGCTGTAACCAGACCCACAAAAGAAACGTATCTTATCATATTCCATAATGGTTTACCCGTTGCATCTGTAATATTTTTCAGATAGTCTGAATAAGTTACAATTTGCGACCTCTGGAAAATCTCATTGGATTGCCGTAATGGAGCCTTGATTCCTCTAGCCAGTGAATTACGTTATTTTGAAAAATCAAAGATTCTATCAATACATCGTATGAAATATATTGTAGTATCGCTTCCTTGAAATTTGGGTAAACCTAAATCTCTACAAAATTGAATAGAATCAGCCACGCTGCTGTTGAGAGTCTGAGCTGCTAAGCCAACTTTCATTTTCATTTGACGGTAGTTCACACGAGCAGTCCTAAGTTTATTTCCAGCTCGTAACACTTTCATATTTTGTAAATCAACTGGAGATGTCATAAATTTCTATTCAATGAGATTACCTTGTCCATCTTTCAAGACTTTGAAATCACCCCAACAATTTCTTACAAGTTTCAATATGTGGCAAGCATCAAATAGCGCACCAACTTTGTGGCCCGAAGACGGGTGTACAAAGAAAGGCTTAGAATAAGGCATATCAAAACTTGCTCCAAGTAAGCCCATTGTAGCAAAATGTTCTGAAGGACCATCTAATGTGACAGAGACCACTCTGACACCAATTTCATGTAATCGAGTCAAGCCTTGAGTGATAAGCCCAGTGTTGGTAGAAGAATCAATGCCATTGATTAAAAAGTACCCTAAAAGAATTTTCCAATCACTATTCAACGATACCGCCATCATGACTAACGCATCTTCAGCCAAGGGAACCGTTTCACACGTTTCTATGTTACTAGCGATATTAAAATATGATCTAACAGTTCCATTAGGTAGGTATTCCTTTTTCGATACCTATTTTGTCCAGCATAAAGCTCTGTAAAACATCTTCTCCTACATTACGTGCTTCCAATACTTTTGATTTCAAGTCATCAAAGCTTTCAGATGTAGAGCCAGGCTCACCGTTGATGGAAGCATACCATGACCTAAGTGTACTAGGGTCCGGAAGCGCATTGCGAAACTTCCTACGGACAAACCCATAGACCCTTGCGGAATAGAAGTGCAAAGTCTTGACGAATGATCTTGAAGCAGGCTGATACCTCTCTCTTGAAATGCCTAACCCCAAGTTTTTGGTGTTGCCTTTTCATTTTTTTTTTTTTCGTGCAGCTAGTACTTTCCCACCCATATTCTTTTGACTTTTATATAGCGATTCAGAAACTTTAAAATGTCGACGTCAGCGATGGTATCTGAACTAGCAAGTCCAGACTCCGTAGGAGCTCAAGTTCTACGAAGTTCACTTATTATATCTTTCAGAGAGCCTGTCTTCTTTTTCAGTCTGACGATTTGTTGCTTGTGGAGCCGTGATTCTCGATTCAGTTTCTAAACTCTTTGATTGCTGATGAATAATTTGAACTTCAGTCTTGTTGGCGTACCTTTCTAGCGGTAATCATGATTAGTGACTCGAATACGTTTGCTAAAGGAGGGGGGTGAGGGAGATGAGAAATATGACGGTTCCCTCTCGGTTGGTTTCTACTTCTCTGAGAGGGTAGGCCCAATATTTGTCGAGTCCCTCTTCGTAGCTCTGCAAGCTGGTGGTCTTTTTGGGTGAGGGTGGCTAGCCCCGATGAAGGAAGGAGGATACGGCGCTAGGCCCGCCGGGGCTTTTGTGTCGGGAAAGTTAGGAAGAGAGTGCGTCATGCAGGGGAAATAGGTTAAGGAAGGCAAGAGGTAGGAAGCTTATGGGGTGTGGTGAAAGGAAGAGTTTTCGCGGGTTTGGGAGGGGTCTCGATGAGCCTCTTTGGGTTCGTCGGAGGAGTAACGAGCGCTGGTTGAGTCTTCAGGCGGCTTCCTCCGAGTGTTGTCGCAGTGGCTACGAGTCTTGGAAGGCGGCACGGTAGTCAGTACGAGATGATGATCTCTGGCTGCGGGGGTCCCTTGGTGTGGTCCCGTAGATCTCGTCGGGGATGCTGCCTTGGTCGGTCGACTGGGTCAAGGAGGTGGAGGCGGCGCTGATACTGCAAATCCTCGAGAGCGGTGATCCGCTGACGAAGCTTCTCTAGGAGCTCCTCGGTATCGTCGAGCTGGTTCCCTGGTGAAGAGGAGTGAGGGGTGTCTCTTGGCAAGTTTGGTATTGAATACTCCAGAGGTACAGGAATGGAGATTTATTGTCTAATCAATTTTTTTTTTTTTTTTTAAACCATTGCCTTGTATAACCAATACCAGTATCGGCTTGGTGCAAAAGAATACAGCGGATTCACTGCGTGATCGGGGTGTCGACGTTGGCGTGTGCCGGCCGAACTGGGTGGTGGTGTGATCGTTGAGCTTTGATCGTTAATCGTGTGGGTGGTATCGAGTCGGTCTGACGCCGGGGCATGTTACTCAGTTAGCGCGGTACTTTCTGAGTGGGAGACGGCGCGACCGTGCGAGCGCGGGCTTGGTGTCGCATAGAGTGGGAGGGAAGTGTGGCGCGGTGGGCTGCCGTGAGGTAGCGGGTTGCCTGCTCGTAGGCGCCCTGAGGATGGTTAGAGCTATGCGTGTAACACGTTGTGTAGTAATTGGCGTTGGTGTATACTTGTTGCATTGTGAAGTGGTTGGCGGTTCTGCAATCTCATTCCATGAACTTAAGAGTGTAACTTCTACCGATGGTTCACTATCTGTATGCAGACGCTTGGTGACAGGAAATTCCCGGGATAAATTACATCTTTTTGTCACTGCAAGGACAGGTATTTCTGAGTCTAGAATAAAAAATTGAGACTTGCTCAATTATGGCATTCAACTGAAAAATAAGTTAGCTCTTCAGAAAAATAACAATGATGAAATACTATTGAGTGGTCCGATTAGAAACTTGAGTCTATGTGACTTGTACCTCCTGATTTTGAAGAAATAAAATAGGTGAAACCGCATTCAGACGCGAGCGTAATGGGTTGCCGTGGCTGCGACCAGTTGAGCGAAAACACGATTTCTCAAAGTGATCAGAGCAAATTAGACTTCTTTGATGAATAATGCAGTTTTCTGATCCCGTGTTAGCAATCCGTTTCTCGAGCAGTTTCGCATTTTCATAACGTAAGCTGCGGAACAAAGGACAATTTTACCTAGTTATATTTACTCTTACATCATTTACATTCAACCAATTTAAGTGGATTAGAGTGGCAATGTTGAAAACTTTCGAAAAATTGAACTTAGTGCAATGTTACGTACTCAGCCCCTCTTCACACTCACCACTCATTCTTCGTCCCACTTATCAATGATACTCTCCATTTCATCCGATTACACTATATTTGGTGGCTAGCGGTGGTCTTCGCTTTCCGGGAATTCAGTGATTTACTCTTTCACGTCTTTGTTACGTAAACAGTGCTTTTTGATATACTAGTGATTTTGACACCTCATCGACATATTTTGTTCCTGCTCTACGACTACTCGAAAATTAGGAAAGTTGTGTGATCCGTTTCGAATTTTACGAATTCTGTGAAATAAACACAGAATTGACGCTACGTGACACCGGAATTCTTCAAAACTTGTGACAGTGTTGACGATACCTCTAAAAAAGTCATATTCTATTTACAACGTACTTCCGACGATTTTAACCTGGCAATAACCAATAATCGCAGAGTCACACAAACGCCAAAACTATTAAACTGCTGCTTCCTGCTGAACCTCAAAGGCATCTGCCCCACAAAGATTCATCTGAATCCACCAATTAGCTATTTCCTGCTGCTACAACGAGGATTGTATCCCTGTTCGACTGGACACCTTCATTCTTCACGACACCCAGTACAACGCAGACCCACGACGACAACACCCCAAGATATATCACTCCTGTGCCATGTCACCGTCTCTAAGTTCTATCATCTTTTTGTGAGTTTACCTAACTAGGAATACATATTTAGACCAAGACTCTTGATCGAGACTATCATAATGCCAGGCGAAAACGATACGAACTCTAGTACACTAAACCGGAACTCTTATAACTCGGACATTGCAAAACTATCAACCGACGATCCTGTTAAACCGATACCCACTTTCGATGGGACTAATATTACGTTCGCTGAATTTTTACGAGATTGCTGACTTAGACTGTCACTCGTCAGGCCTTCGGAACGTCCACTTTTTGTAAAATTACTGACTACAAAACTAACAGGCGACGCAGACTTTTTAGTCAGCAATCAAACTTTCGACCACATTGATGATCTCTTGAACCGACTTGCGCTAGAATTTGATCCCAGTAAAACAATCTCCGAGTGGCAGGCTGAATTGACAACACTCAGACAGGGCGTAAATGGAACTTCATTAAGGTACGGCTCGCGTACAGAAAAAATTATTTTTAAAACTACGGCTGCAATCAGAGAACAATACAGTGCTAAAAATGCATTAGGTTTGGTCGAAGCAACGAATCTCGATGCCTTAAAATGTTTTGTTCGTGGACTAAGGCCGGAACTAGAACCGAGAATAGCAAGTTTACACCCTACATCCCTAAAAAATGCTATAGAAGCCGCAATCACAGAAGAAAGAGAATTGAAACGTAGAATAACGTTATGGCAATACACAGGTAGCCTCCCACAACTGATACAAAATAATCCCGCAACCAAGACATCTACCGCTTCTCTCAATCCACAACCACAGGCATTGCAAAACACTGGACCAGATACGATCTGTCACTACTGTAACCGCCGGGGCCACATACAGAGAGACTACCGAATACTTATATTCGATCGAACACGATCACAAAACCAACCTCCTTATACCGCTGGACAAAACCGTTACGACAGTTCCCTAAGTTGTAATTATTGTTAACGCGTTGGTCATCTAATGAATGATTGCAGGACTCGAGCTGACAACAACGCACGAAACCAAACCCCAGTAAACTACGACAGTCATTTAAACTCCAACGACGCCCGTCGGGAGAACGCGCCGACGGACGAAATTCCCCCACAGCGCTCCGTACAAAACTTAACTGCATTTGTGCAACAATCACTTCAAAACCAAGCACAGAACAACAATTAGTCGTTATAATGAGTGCTTGCGAACTGAAAACTGATTCCAAATTCATCATCGACACGGGTTCCGATATCAATATAATCAAACTGGGCTGCCTAAGATCCGAAATGCAGTGCAACATCACACCTATAACGTTGACAGGTATAACTAACGGTAGCATAAAGACATTGGCCAAAATAACACTGCGAATGAAAATCAGTGGCCATGACTTTCACATTGTTTCCGACAAATTCCCAATCAGCTACGACGGTATCCTCGGACAACCTTTACTCAAAAATGAGAAAGCGAGTATATCATACATCGCCGGAACGCTAACCCTTGATAAATCTGTATTCCCATTCAACAATTATAGCCCGCATACGAATCCACTCCAAGTCACAACTACTAATACTACCATTCCCGGACGTACGGCACAGGTTATACCGTTAAGAATCACAAATACGGAACTAACACAAGGATAAATCGATAACGTTACACTGAGGGATAAGATCCACTGCGGTAGAGCGATGGTAACTCATACAAATGGTATCGCATATACGTACGCAATTAACACAAACGAATCAGCCGTCGAGATAAACATACCAACGGTAAAACTGCAGCCAGTCACAGATGGTGCACTTTTCTTCACCGACGACGACATAACACACGCCCCAGATGCAATACTACACTTTATACCTAAAACATTTTGTATCATTCGCGGCAACTCCAGTCGAATCCCAAATTCATTTGGCCTAAATAAATACGAATTAATATCGTATCTTAAAAACCGGACAGTCAGTAAAACGATTGGAGACACAATGCTCGATTCACAACGACTCGTATACCACGCGATAGTCACAGACGCCTACTACAGTGAACCAAATATCGAAGATATCCACAATTCTGTCAACGACGTAATAAATAAACTCATACAAGATCACATTACGTCCATCTCGATACCGAACTTAACTAATGAATTAGGCAAGGCCAAATGGGAATTAATCATCCGAACAATCGCAACAACATTCGCCAAAACTGACATCGCGGTGACCATGTACAGGGTGTCTCTAAATTGCCTTCCACAGACTAGCCAGCGTGATACGTCGCTAAAATCCAACCGAGAATTTCTTCACCGGAACCTTGTACAACGCACAGTTTTTGAATTATAAGCAATAGCGCTAGGCCGATCCGAGTGCAGCATTTCATCTGGATTTGCCGCCACGAAAATTGCCGTTTTGTTTGTTTCAATGAATTATAATTATTTTTTTACGAATCAAATATCGGCACTTCCCCTCTCTCGCTGCTGAACCCCTCTCCGGCGCTGGCGACCAGTTCTGTCGCCGCGGTATTGTTGCCACGGTCCACGTTGCTAGCCGCACACACACCGGCGCGCACTTATGTGTGTGAACAGAGGAGCATCCCCAGATTGATTATACCACGAAACGCAGATCTACGAGTGAAAATAAAAATGAATCGCCAAATAAATCATGAAATGTAAGATTGAATGTTATAAAATACTCCTTAATCATCCCTGTATGCATAAAAGGGATTTCAGCTGATTGGTATGCCGTGAGAATTTACAATTATTCATTTTATCGAGATAGCTTGCGATCTTCGAAATAATGCTTCCTGTATTTTTTCAGTGTACAGAAATGCAACAGAAATTTCGCAGCAGAAGATTTTCACTGGTTTTGAATTAAATCATCGACATCAGTTTTTTGAGTGATGCGGATCCAGAGTGGCAACTTATGTTCAAATTATTGAGATCAGTCCGGTACAATTTGGCTGGTTTAACCGATTAAGATGGTCAACCTGGTTAATGAGCCCTCGGTTTAGCCGGTTAATTTGGCGGACTCTTTTTACAGAAATATTCTTCTGTAGAACGTTGTTCTACAGAATACGTTAATACAGATTGTATTTCATAGAACACACATTTAGAGCAATCATCGACTACTGAAGATAGCTAATTTAACCGTTAATTTGGTACAGTTCGATTCAATACGACTTATTTTTATTTAATCCGAATTATTATTGTTTAATTTATGAGTTTGTTGAATGTGTGTTGTGTGAAACTAGAACACTTTTCTTCGTTAATTTCTGTAGAAAAATATTCCGTACCAGAATTTTCCTGCAGAATTATTCATGCAGAATCATTCCTCATGCGAATTTCTAATTCCTTACTGTTGGGAAATGTTGAAGAAATAATGGAGCTAGAAACTGCTGTCCATGGACGATCGCTATCCAAGTTATTTACTAGTGAGTATTCCTGAAGTCACAATTTTTATCTGTAATCATGACTATTAATTTGTTTCGTTAACAACACATTTCTTAAAAATATGAACCTAATCGTGATCAAAAAAGTTAAGAATTTCATGTTTTTGAGGTGTTTGAACAAGTAGTGTTTTTATACCCTGTTTTTTTACTTTTTTAGCATAAAAAAAAGTCTTTAATAGTAATACCATCGCAGAGTTAGGTTTACATTCTAAGGAAATATGTTGTTGACGAAAAAAAAAAAATAAATTGTAATGATTACAGATGAAAATTGTCACTTCAGGAATGCTCACCAGAAAATAACTCGGATGGCGATCGTCCATGGACAGCAATTTTGAGCTCCACTATTTCCAGCGAAAACGACTTTGAAAAATTACCAGGTGTACTTCGAAACATAGATAAAATATCCTTCAAGTTTAAACAAATTCTGATTATTCCATTCCTGTTAAAAAAAATTCACGAAAATAATAAAAATTTCGGCCCCCTAAACTGGTTTCCCCGCTTAAGGTCGGAATTCCAAATTCCAAATTGCTAAGCCGCTTTCTGCAGGTTCGTTCTAACAAGCGGTGGTTCTATAAGTTCGTTTCTCCGGATTAATTTCGAAGAATGGGACAGGTTCCATAAACATCAGTCCTACGGGGTAAATGTTTATGTTCTGCAGACCCCTGTGTACAGAACATTTCCCTCTAGTACGGAATTAGAAATTCGCATTAGAAATGATTCTGCATGAATTATTCTCCAGAAAAATTCTGCTACAGAATATTTTTCTTCAGAGAGTTCACGAAGACGAGTCTTCTAGTTTTACACAACGCACATTCAACACACTCATAGATATAACATTAATAATTTAAATTGAATGAAAATAAGTTGTATTAAATTAAACTGTACGAAATTGACGGTTAAATTTACGATCTACACTAGTCGATGATTGCTCTGCATGTGTGTTCTATGAAATACAATCTGTATCAACGTATTCTGTAGAACAACGTTCTGCAGAAAAATATTTCTGTAAAAACAGTCTGCTGAACCAACCGGCTCAACCGAGGGCTGATTACCCAGGTTAACCATTTCATCTGTCAAACCGGCCAAATTGTACATCACTGATCTCAGTGATTTAACACAAGTAGCCACTCTGGATCCGCATTACTCAAAAAACTGATGTCGATGATTCAATTCAAAACCAGTGAAAATTTCCTGCTGCGAAATTTCTGTTGCATTTCTGTACACTGAAAAAGTACAGGAAGCATTATTTCGAAGATCGCAAGCTATATCGATAAAATAAATAATTATAAATTCTCACGGCATACCAATCAGCTGAAATCTCTTTTACGCATACAGCGATTATTAAGGAGTATTTTATAACATTTGATCTTACATTTTATGATTTATTTGGAGATTTATTTTCATTTTCACTCGTAGATGTGCGTTTCGTAGTATAATCAAGCTGGGGATGCTCCTCTGTTCACACACACGAGTGCGCGCCGGTGTGTGTGCGGCTAGCAACGCGGACCGTGGCAACAATACCGCGGCGACAATACTGGTCGCCAGCACCGAAGAGGGGTTCAGCAGCGAGAGATGAAAGCGGAAGTGCCAATATTCAATTCGTAAAAAAATAATCATAATTTACTGAAACGAACGAAACGGCAATTTACGGGGTGGCAAATCCAGATGAAATGCTGCACTCGGATTGGCCTAGCGCTATCGCTTATAATTCAAATACTGTACGTCGTACGAGGTTCCGGTAAAGAAATTCTCGGTTGGATTTTAGCGACGTATCACGCTGGCTAGTCCGTGGGAACAATTTAGAGATACCCTGTATAACAGCACTGCCCAAAATACTAATACCACCACACATCCGATCCGGAATATACTTTACATCAACAAATCAGCAACACAACCCGACTTCATACCAACCAGCACTAATACTGCATCCTCACGCATACAATCCCTCACTAATACACTGAACCTCACAGATTTAAACAGTGAAAAAAGAAAATCAGTCATTGAATTAACAACCACGTACAACCACTTTTTCTACCTACCGGGTGACCTGCTACCAAAAACTTCTTGAGCCCTCCACTCAATCCCAACGACAGACGATACCCCGATCAACGTTAAACAATACCGATTGCCAACGATACACAAAGACGAAATAAAAGGACAGGTATCAAAACTCCTACAGCAAGACGTTATAAAATCTGGGTAGTACCAAAAAAACCCGACGCAGCCGTTAACAAACGATGAAGAATGGTGATAGATTTTAGGAAACTGAACGACAAAATTATCGGTGCCGCATATCCACTCTTAAACATTTCCGACATCCCGGACCAACTAGGTAACGCTTAATACTTCTTCATCTTTGATCTCGCATTCGGTTTCCACAAAATCCTTATGCATTAATCCGACAGCCATAAAACCGCATTTTCTACACCGACAGGTCACTACGAATTCAAAAGAATGCCGTTCGGTTTGAAAAATGCACTTGCGACCTTCCAAAGGATCATGGACCAAGTTTTATGGGGATAACACGGAAACATCGCCTTTGTCTATTTGGACAATATTGTTATTCATGCACGAAATCTAAGAGAACATGAAATTAAATTCAAGAAACCAGCAGAACGACTCCAGACTGCGAACTTAATACTGCAAACGGAAAAATGCCAGTTCTTACGAAAAGAAGCGGCGTACCTAGGCCACATAATAAGCGAAAATTGTGTGAGACCCGACCCGAACAAAATATCTGCCGTTAAGGATTACCCAACCCCAAAGACGACGAAACAAATGAAACAATTCCTCGGATCAATCGGTTACTACAGACGTTTCATTAAGAACTTTGCCAGAATCGCTCAGCCTCTCACAGGATTATTGAAGAAAGAAATTAAATTCCTCTGGACGTCAGAACAACAATTGGCTTTCGAATCATTGCGTGACGTTATTTGTGAAGCACCCCTTTCACAATATCCAATATTCGACGAAACATTCATCCTGACAACCGACGCATCTCAATATGCTATTGGCGCCGTCCTCAGCCAAGGCAAAATCGGCAGTGACCTCCAAATCGCTTACATGTCGCGTACACTAAAGAAAGCCGAGACCAACTACTCCGTGATTGACAAAGAATTACTAGCCGTTGAAGACGCAATTCAACACTTCAGACCATACTTGTACGGTCATAAATTTATCCTTGTCACAGACCACAAACCTCTCCTACACTTGAATAATGCGAAAGATATTAATTCACGTTTAGGCAGAACCGGCGTAAAATTAGCAGAATACGACTACACATGGAAACACAAAAAGGGTATAAAAAATGTGAACGCGGATGCACTATCACGTAATCCGGTCGATACAATACAAGTTTTACCCCTAAACGTCAGCGCAGTGATAACTCAGACCTACCATTCACCCAAATGTTTCCGAAACACAGAAAAGAAACCCAAAGAAAACCACCAATTTCCTCGCCATCCACGACCAAGTACTTACGAATCGCCAAACCCCGAACCTAAAAAACGTCAGAAGCCCTGCTCGAACTCGGAAATGTCAACCTGTACCACGAATTCCGACCGCGACTCCGACTCAACTACAGATATCTCCATGGACAACATAACTCTCGGAAACCAATTAACAGCCTACCGAAAACCCGCGAAACGTAATTACATTCCCAATTGCATTTCAAACGACGACGATCTACCCAAAGAGTCGGATGATGATTTACCATTGACCCGAAGGCTACGTAATAAATCGAGAAGAAATAAACGTTTCACATTCAATAATAAAACAATAACAGATTTGGCCACAGAAAACGAAACATTAGGTGACGTACCTTTGTCCAAACGAGTCCCTACTTACGCTACGACTGCTCTACCTATGACGACGGAGGATAACGATAGTTTCAATACAACAGATACATCTGATACAACTACACATAGTTTTCCAATCATTAACGCCAAAATAAAGAGGAAACACGACTACCTGTCCACGAACGCCCCTTTCAACTCCGACCAACACAAGACTACCGAGAAATACGATCCTACTCACCAACAAACAAGTCATATACTACCTATACCTCGAGACGATATTATAACTGTCACAGGATATGTCGATTATTGGCTTTACCGTCGGAGTACATTATCCGGGGCTCCTCGGCGATCTTAGGAAATAAGGATCGATTATAAATCCATATTTACGCGCCCGAATTTCAATGGGTGAATAAGAAGACCAATCGGAATCGTGTCGAATATGCGTACCGGTGGCCGACGCGGACACGTGGGGGCTAGCGAAGACACTCTGCGACGAACCCTCGATTTGTGAGGATATATACTATAGTGTACCGTCTGTCTAAGACTTTGTGTTGTGTCATATTTGCCATATTTGTTTTATCGATTATTCAAATATCTTGTGAAGAGTACAGGAAAGAGTCGATCCCCGAGATGCCCGGATCGAGAACAAAGTGCCAAACATATAAATTACAACAACTGTAAGTAAAAATGATTTCATCCTGTCTATCGAATCTTCCTTCTTCATTCTCTCTCTACACTGGGTCTTCCAACTCACTCGCACTCCCTGAGCTTAAGTCGATCGTTGTTGTTTATCGTTGAAGCAACTGGCGCCCAAACATTTTGTGGATTATTATAATTAAAGAAATTTGTTTTTGAACCGATTCTTGAGCCCCGGCAGCTCTGACCCAAGCCGCGCCGGGTGAAAGGCTTTCAAGAGGAAAAATTAGTTGAAATGTGCCGTTGAGAAAACTAAATGAAGCCTGTCTCATAGCGAACACCAGTCGCACTCGATCTCATTCCTACGATCTTCGGCCGAGAAAGACTGAACCACAGGTCGTCTCAGCTGATTCTCACTCCCCCTCAAATAACCGCCACGCTGACAAAGTAGGTTTGTCTGACCTTAACTCTGAATCTGACCACAACAGATACTACGAACAACAGAAATCGACAAAACATAAACTCAGCGAAAATTCAACCTCAGCAATAGAGGAAAAAATTGAAAACGAAAACCCCTTTTGCTGTTACTGCGTTAGGAACAAAACCTATCATTACTACACCTCGCCCTATCGAAACGATCCCATCATTCGAACAATTCGTAATCGAGCGTGACACGACTATAACACACAAACCACAAAACATTACTGAAACAGAAGAAGACATATTCACACGAAATGACAACATGGCGCATTGTATACCAACTGACTGTTTGATAGGATGTGGAATTGCTCAAGAAATGATACGGCGCAACATCATAAATCGCGACACGATCAAATCATATTGCGTAACGTCGGAGACGTAATAGTAACACGGTACAACGATCTCAAGATTTTTAATATGATAACCAAACAACGATATTTTCAAAAACCTACGTACCCCGACATGTATAGAACTCTTCGAACCTTAGTATTAAAATCAAATTTAGAAAACTTCCAGACATTCTCAATACCAAAATTAGGCTGCGTACTAGATAGCTTAGACTGGAAGATCGTCAAAATAATGATTATACCACATTTTCCGACACTCAGATGTTCAACTCAATATTTGCTCGTTCGGAAGAAATCAAAACGCCGTACCCGGCTCGAACAATGACATTATAGACTTACCAGAACAAACGACAAGTAACGCGCAACCGAAACGATACAAATCAAACGAACCGACACACAGCACATTCGAGTGTGCTACAGGCCCACCTGATGCCGACGTCATAGCTGATAATCGGAATCATGCTGCACCCACACCCGCCTGCTCTCATTTTCAGCCTTGGCAACATGATCCCGTCAACGCACCACTACAGCTGACAAACATAAGCGAAAGAAACGACGACATCTAAATGATGCAAGATAATTACGTACACTGTATGTCCGCAGATTGCATTTAAAGAAAGGGTGTTGGCAAACAATTACTAGACATTGGATATTTGAACTCAGAAACGCTACGGGCACAGGAACCAGAAGTAAAATCAGTGATTATTTTACCAATGAAGAAAAGATTTGTTTTCAGCCTCATTACAACAGAGAAACACTACATTCGCGCGACATTACTCACTCTGCGAGAAATACTGTTCACAAAAAATATCAAATCATTCTCGATTTCAAAAATAGGCAGCGGCTTCGATAAATTAGATTGGCTAGCAATCAAAAAGGTGATTCGAGAGATATTTAATGAATCAGAAATTATTGTAACAATATGCCTTGGCGAGATTAACACACCTACATCTGAACAGCGCGAAGAGATAATTAAGGAGAATCACAGCTCTGCAATAGGAGGTCACAAAGGCGTAACAAAAACTTTCAAAATAATCCGTAACCTTTATTTTTGGCCTAACATGAAACTAGATATTAACCGATTCATACGAGAGTGCGACAGCTGCCAACGGAAAAAGCTTGTTAAAAATAAGACTAAATTGCCAATGCTCATCACCGATACACCGACGACAGCCTTTGAAAAAACGAACTTCGTACTATATCCTCAGTACTCATGTACTTTCAAGACCTTCATAACTAACCTTACAACTACATTTATGCTACAAAAATCTTGATTTCACTACGCTCAACCAAAATTTTTTTCCGGGGGATGGGCGTGTTACGTGCTCAGCCCCTCTTCACACGCACCACTCATTCTTCGTCCCACTTATCAATGATACTCACCATTTCATCCGACTACACTATCTCCAATACATCCTGTCCACACCCAACTATCTCCTTTCGTGCCCAGAACCCTGACTATGCACCCTGCTTTTCTGCACTGACTCTCGCTTCGCTCTGCTACTCGCTACTTCACTCCTGATCCACCTCTTAAACTGTACCCATCGAATAAAAAGCCATAAACAGAATCGTCAATATTCACTACATTCCCGGTTACTATAATAGTGTAAAAGCGGAGTAGAACCAAACGGCTATTCCTTACCGCTCGGGAATAACCGACAAGCAAGTCGTTACATGGAATAAGTCAGAAAAATTATGAATCCGTTTATTCCTGACTCAACGGAAATGTTTACTTTATTGACTTGAAAAGCAGGATGGAAGTAGCATATTATTCCCTCTTATACTTTTCCCATCATCCGTGGAAAATAAGTGCCGCTTCGTAGATTTGCGAGAAATTGTCAGTAATACAGAAAGAAATAGTTCAACACTGAAATTAGAAAAAAAATGCCAAAAAGACTGGAAAACTCCTTGCAATTGTAGGAACAGAACGGCACTTTCCTCCAGCTGGTCAGTTTTTCAGTTTTTCTGGATCTGGATTTTCTTTTTTTATCGATAACGAACTATTTCTTTCTGTATTATTACAAATGTTCAATAACATTGTAGTTTTCAGATTAATCAAATGGTTAGACTTACACACGTAAGGAAAAATTACGATCTTTTTGCACACAAAATCCTTTTATTTGTTCAGGTCAATAATGTGGCCAGAGCTGAATCCTGAATAATTTACCATATGCCGCGAAGGAATAAAAGTCGATTATTCGCTCGGGTAATAAACTCATCAGCAAAAATAATCTTTGGCTTCATTTGCTTGTTGTATAAAGTACTATTCTGAAACTACATCACCATTCACCCTGACCACGAGAATGCATCCCAAGAATTTGAACACAAAGTAACCACAGAATGCAGGGTGACCCAATTATCATTTAACCAGTCATGGAATAATGTACAGCAGAACGGTACCTGTAAAGCGTGCGAGTATCTCTTGGTCGCTTCCTCGATTTGCAGTAGACACATGCTGATGTTGGACTGTGAAACATAGTGGGTACACTTCCATCAGCCAGCGTCACATAGGTCCCGGCTTGTTTGTAGTGTTTTTTTAAAAGTGATCTGAACACAACTTCGTTGACTACGTTGGCACAAAATTAGTGCCAAAGTTCATATCATGCAGCCAGGACCGTAGGTATTCGGGGCCATGTAATAATTAAATATAGCGGCCCGTCGCCCAAGGATAAAATGGCTACCACGGGCCTTCAATTAGTTTCAAGTTCAGTGGCTTATCGGCTATCCAGTTATAATAGAGATCAGTGGGGTCACGCGACAGGACAAATTTCGAGTGACTTTGAAAATGTGGCGACACCAGTGTAGAGTAGGGGTACTACGAGTTGATCTTGAGGAGCTGAATACAATTATCGGTTATTTTGTACAGCAGCAGATTGATTATAATATGCTCTACTATTTGCCAAAATAAGGCATTAACCGCCCAAGTTTCACTCTGATCGCTTGAGTGGTATGGGAGTTCTGTATCCCCGCGTTTTCAAGGTGTACAACACGTCTTTATAAGCACCTTGACTCTTCTGAAGGACAGCGTAGACAAAAACTCCCGGCTGGTCCGCACCTTCAAAGGAGAGTGCGGAAGAAAGCCTGATACCGGTTCCCCCCCTTTGCAGATTGTACAAATTTAGCTCGAGGTGTGCTACTATTTTTTCGACGTGTTTGGTCTGATTGTACCAAATCGATACTATCGCGATTTGGGCCGTATTTTTGGCTTCTCATGCTTGTCTCATCTTAATTTATTTCAATATCAAGCCTATGCGCTTATGCGGAAGGTCTCTTATTGCACTCGAATGCACTTAGAGCCTTGTATCTGCTGGTTTTGACTAGAATGTATCGTATATGTACAGGGAATATACAGGTATGGTAACGCCAGATGCGTTTTGGGTGTTACACACTCATACCCGGAACGGAAAAGCGCCGAGATATAAAAGGTATATGTCTTCGGCACTGTAAGCTGCTTGGCATCAAGATTCATGATCATTCACAGAAATAGCGTTACACATGTAAGTTTGATTGCCTATTGGTCCTGTATCTATCTATTGTGACAGTTCAGCTATTTCTATACTCTCAGAATCTTTCTAAACTCTCAGATTGTTTTAAATTTTGTAGCGATGATAAATTAATAGTGTCAGCAGATCATCAGGCTTGTCAACCTTCTCCTGAACGTGATTCGACATATGTCCGATTGTGTTGAAGATTTCGATTTTGTAACAGAACCTCAGTTAACACAAGTATACGTTCAGAATCAGACGAAACCCCTACCACAAGACGTGTCATGTAGATGTCAGAATTTTGGGAGAATTATCTTTTATCAAACCGAACGTACGTCATTGATCGTTTTTAATTTTTTAACGAAGTTGAATATAAATTAACTACTTGGAACTGGAAATTAAACGACAATGTGATCTACGAACCCTGCTGGCAAAAAAATTAGACAAAGAAGTAACAAGGAAAACTGGGCGAATATCACAAAGATCAACGTTAGCAAAGCAGTATTGCATGTAGCAATAGCATATTACATTACATAGGTTGGTACGAATAAATGGACGCATAACAGATAAACCACAAATACGTCCACATTGGAATTCTGTCAGCTTAGAAAAACGAAACATTATCACGTAATTAATAATATTTGTATATTCCCAAAGAATTTGAATTACTCTTGTAAAAGTTCTGTTGATTGTTATCGCACTCCTCAAGATGTTTTTCAAATTCAGAAAAAAAACGGTAACAACGTTTCTTTCATTGTATAAAAAAAGTATTACTTCACAACAACTTAGCGCAGTTGACACAAATCCTGACGCTAAATTACATTATCTACTTTCTTACAACTATAAATATATTTCGTCTCATTTTTGTAGCGATTTGTCTAAATTTTTGTCCCACTAGCAACATAATCGTGAACCGATAAGGTTCTAATTCAAGAATCCCATAAATAATCTAACGTTAATCACAGTTGTTAACAGCTCCTTTCAATTCACTGATTAGAGCGCGTCGTACACCCAAAATCAGACTGTAATATCTTAAACAAATCTGTTTCAGAAAAATGACCACGAAACTGCATGTACTGTACATATCTTTTATTTCAAGTATGCGCAAATTTCTGGAAATTATGTATTTTGAGATTTTGCGATGTAGGTCTGAACATGCAGCATGTATTATTAATCAGTGACTTATTGTTGAGGGCTTAAAACTTTTTTAAAATAAAATGATATATTCAGACTGACAAATTTGTAATATACTTGTTGTACTTGACGGTTGAATAAAATGTGTTGTAAACAAGAAATAACTTTTTTCTATACAGGGTGATTCAGTACCCGGGGACCACCGGGCATTGACGGATTCCTTGTGAAAAAATAAGACTAAAATTTCCCTTGATAATTTTTTTTTAAAGCCACGGTTTTTGAGTTAGAGCCGTTTGAAGTCCACCAATCACGGTGCGCAGATAGGGCCAGGCGCACGAGCCTAACGTGAGGCTAGCGTACGCTGCATCGGGCTCAACTACACTAGCCTCGCACTTGGCTCGCGCGCTCGTCCCATGTGCGCTGTGATTGATGGACTTAAAAGGCTCTTACTCAAAAACCGTTGCTTTAAAAAAAAATTGTCAAGTGAAATTTTAGTCTTATTTTTTCACAAGAAATCCGTCAGTGCCCGGTGGTCCCCGGGTACTGAACCACCCTGTATGTTGGAATAAAAGGTTTATTTCTTTTGAGTTACGCTGTATTATTTTTGTATATTTTCAATGAACGAGTTTAAGTTATCCGTTGAGAGCTGACTTATTGTGAGTTGGCCTATACACGGAATTGGGTTTTGTGGAATGACCACCAAACATGGTCACAGTCACGGGATTAGGGGGTGTTGATAAACAAGAGGGGTACCGATTGCGGGAGCGGAGACGAGCGGCAGTCTGACCCGAGCAGCCGGAGAGATCGGTCCTGATCCCGTGGATTGTGAATACGTGAAATTCCGGACAAGCGATGGCCGGTCTACCAAGTGATGAACCGAACGAAGTCCCACCCACTCCGACATATAGTTTTCTCCTCATAATGCATTTATATATTGTGACCATTTATTTTTATTAATTTTTATTGTTATCCCTACTGAGAAAGGTTTTTTCTTGTAGCGCCTTTTTGGCGCTGCTAGACGTATGTAAGGCTTCAAGTAATTAACGGATTGTAGATGTTTGAACCAGCGTATTGATAGAAAGGTAGGATTTCGCACGGCAGAAGGCCGAGGGAATCTTATAATAAGAATGGCAAGCAACCACATTGGTGGCGGTATGCTTCTTTACAATTCAAAAAAATAAATAAGTTAAGGTAATAACTCGCCATCAGATACAAAATAATAGAACAAAAATAAACACTAACGTCGATAATAATTCGTGATCACGAACAGTTCAGGTACCGATATCAAATACTGTATAATATTGGATACAACTATCTTTTTGGTTGGGTCTACGCTCAGCGAGGACGGCATGGGCCACGGTCTTACATACAGGTCTGGAAACTCCATTGGATGGGGTAGGTCGCTTATTGAAGCCGTGTTGGTAGTTCACTAGTCGCCACTGGGTTCGCTGCGATCTTATCAACAGCCGCGGCGGGGCAGGGGGGGTACAGACAGACCGTAGTATTCGCTCACTCATCGTATTTATTGAAGTTATTGTTATCCTGGTAACTAGGCCGCAGCGACAACTGGTGGTGCCGCTAGAATCGAAATTTGCCCTTGCTAAGCGACACGAATAATCGTGGCTCCCAGCATAGGAGTTTCCAGACCTGTATATAAGACCGTGGCATGGGCGCACACACAAACGCAAACTCTTTCTCTCTCTCTCTCTCTTTCTCTTCACGTACGTACGACCGCATACTTTCTATCTCTGCTCTGCTTTTTTTGATCTCTTTCTGCCGCTGTGTGCCCTCGGGCGTCTTGTTGCAGGTCCTATCGCATGCTACACTCCGCGAGTCGTCTTGTGCTTAACTCAACTCAGGACGGGCTCGCCCTTTCTGCTTCTTTCTGGTGCTTTTATCCTGGCCTGCTTGCTGCTTTCTGCCCTAACCTCAACCTGTCACTGCTCTGCCGTCCAAGCCATGCCGCACGCGCCTGGTGCCGGTTCTGCCACCGTTTGCCGCCCGCTCGTTTGGGTCCTAAGCTGCCCACCAACTGTCATTCGCCTACTCTGCTGCTACTCTACTTTATCTACGAAGCTCGCTCACTGCTCGCTGGCGCCTAATCACCCGTAACCCGCCTGCACCTTAGATGCTGACATACCCTCCCGGAAATGCCTCGGCTGCGGCAGTACTATCGCCCTAGCTGCTGTCCGCTGCACCTGCAATAAGTTTTTTCATCCAGGCTGCGTCAAAAAAAGAGTTTGCTGCTCGCACCCAGCCCTCGAGGAGTTACGCCACCCATCACCTGGAATTCCTGCCCTGCAGCCTGATCCTAGGTCTGATACGGACTCTGGCTCTGAGACCGAGTTCGTTCCCTGTGCCAGCTCTCCATCGGCCCTCCCTGCTATTTCGGCTGTCCTGCAACCAACCGTTGGCCATCCTGTCTCGGGGCCCTCCACAAGTGCTCCACCATCTCTGTCGTCCGGTCTGGGGGCTGCACTTGACGCCCGTTACGATGAGCTATAAAACCTCATCAACGCTCGCTTTGGCGATTTCTCAACTCAACTAACTCCGCTGTCATCCCTCCACAAACAGCTTGATTCTTGTGTTGCTCGCATTGCTCTTTTAGAGAGGGAGAACCAGGCACTTAGAGCGGATCTTGCTATGCTTCGTAATCTGCAGCATTTCAATTACGCCGATTAGAGCCGGCCTACGACTCCCGCACATGATGCCGGTTTAATAATCTCTGGCACTCCCTGCCAAACCGTCGACTCTGCTCCTGCAGTTGTCAGGGATGTCGTGTCAGCCATTGGACTTGACTTGGCGGACGAGGACATCGTCTCGACTCGGTTTCTGATCCCTTGGGTACGAGCTCGTACGGATCAACCTATACTCCTACTTGTGGCCCTGTGATCGAATAATCTTCGTTCCCGGATAACCGAAGCGAAGAAAGCTCGTGGGCAACTCTCTACCGCTGATCTAGCAGCACCGCCTTCTGGCCCCCTGACCAATATCTATATCAACGAGGCTCTTCCCCCGGATCTGCATAAACTTCTCATGGAGGTCAAGTTCGTTGCCAAGGTTGCGGGCGTGAAGTATGTGTGGCACAAGGATGGTAAAATTTTTCTGAGAAAAGAGGATGGTGTCCGGACTCGTCGGATTCGGGCCTTAGATGATCCTAACGCTTTCAAATCATCATGACGTCCTGGCGTGGCGCATGATTTTCAGAAATCTCCACTGCCTGCTTGCACCTCTTACTCTTCGACCTCTCGGCCATCCTCCTTGGACATCTGCCACTTTAACGCCAACTTCTTGTGCGGGCACATATGTGCGCTTCTATTTCGCCGCCTCTTGCTACCAGATCATCGCTGTGACCAAGACGTGGCTTCATTCAACCATCTCTGGTTCATCTGTTGCTCTGCCCGGTTTCTCGCTTTTTCGCAATGATCGGCTCGGGAAAACCGGGGGTGTTGCCATCTACGTGCGCGATAACTTCCGGGTTGTTATTCTCTGCACCTCACTCTCGCACTATTCGGTCAGTCCTGAATACTTGATTGCAGAAATTAAGCCTCCACGTGGCCCTGCTTTTCTTCTGGCTGTCGTCTACCGTCCACCTAAGACAACGCATCTGGTATCCTTTGAGAGCGAGTTTGATCGTTTCAGCAGTAATTTCGGTCTTTCTATTGTTCTTGGTGACTTCAACGCCAATCAGCTTGTTAATACCTACGATGCTGACAATGTGCGCTCATTCTGTGTCTCGCACGGGTTGTCCTTACTACCTTTTGCGCCCACTTATCACACGCACTCCTCAAACACGTTACTCGATTTGTGTCTAGTTAGTGACCGTGACACTGTTATCAGCTTCGGGCAGACTGATGTACCCTTTATTGCTGGGCTTAAACTAATTCATGCAAGCATCAGCATCACCGCGCGTTCTTACAGAGGCTTCTCGCTTGATACCTTTCTTCGGTACCTGGAGTACGGAAATTGGCATCCCTTCCGTCAGTTCGCCTGTCTAGATAAACTACTTCAATGTCTGCAAATCAATCTCGGTTTTGCTCTGGATGTGACTGCTCCTTACAGATCCTTCACTCTGGAGCGGGGTTTGGAACCATGGATATCGTCTGATCTCCGTTCTCTAGTTCGTTCCGGGGACGCCATCTATAAGTCGTATAAACGGTCACGCTCCTTCTCTACTCTCCTGCGCTATCGTGAGGCCAGAGACGATCTGCACAAGCGCATATCTGACCCCCGTTCAGCTTTCTTTGCAAATCGCCTAGCCAACTGTACTGATTCGCAAGCCCTTTGGAAGGAGCTTAGTAACCTTGGGCTCGCATCTTCTCGCCCTAACGACTGTGGTGAATTCGCCCATGACAAACTGAATGCGCATTTTGCGTCTGTCTCTCAACAACCAGAGTCTGTCGCAGATGTCACAGCCTTTTTCTCCGGTCTTCCTCCGACTGTTTTTGATGACGATTCTTTCTACTTCCGGGACATTTCCCTTGCCACTTTTGCTATTGCTATTGCCATCTCTAAATTCTCGTCGCAGTCACGAGGCATTGACGACCATCCGTTGCGTAATATCAAAGACGATCTGCAGTTATTTTTCCCTTTGTCCTGGCCATCTTCAACCAGTCCCTCAGGACAGCGGTATTCCCGGCTGAGTGGAAAAAAGCTCGAGTTTCACCGCTAGCTAAATTTAAGTCCCCTTCCTCGCCGAAACAGTTTTGTCCGATAGCTAATTTGTGCTGTCTATCAAAAATTCTTGAGCATATCGTTCTCCAACAACTAACCGCCTATCTAGAGGATCGTGCCCTCCTCGATCCGCACCAGTCTGGTTTTCGCGTCGGTTATAACGCATGAACAGCCCTGCTCAAGCTTACCGAGGACGTTCGTCGAGGCGTTGACCAGTGTAAAGTCACCCTATTGGTACCCTTTCACTTTACCAAGGCTTTCGACTCCATTCCACATGCAGGAGTACTGGCTAAGTTGCTCTCTCTTGGGCTTTCCCATCATGCTCTAGCTTGTGTCTCCAGCTACCTTCTCGGTAGAACCCAGGCTGTTGTTGCCCCTCCGATGAGCTTTCCTCGTGGCTAATGCTGGATCTTGGTGTACCTCAGGGTTCTGTCTGAGGGCTTCTCCTCTTTATCCTATTTATTAATGATCTTTCCGGAGCTCTCCAACATACTAAGCACCTGATCTACGCGGATGACCTCCAGATCTATACCCAATGCCCTGGGGACGAGCCGTTGTCTTTGGTCGTGCGCAATTTGGGTCTTCTACTTGACAACAAACTCACGTGATCAAATCAGGTGAATCCAATCTCCAATCGCGTCTACTGCGCTCTCCGGCAGCTCTCTGTATCTCGGCGTATGCTCTCTGCCCCGCTGCGCAAACTGCTCGTCACGTCGCTAGTCTTTCTCATCTTCGACTACGCTTGCGTCGTTTATCATCTCGAGTGTTCAGAACACTAGCCTGCAGCGCCTCCTTAGCACCTGTGTGCGCTTCGTCTGTGCTGTTGCTAGGGATGAGAGGATCACACCTCATCGTCGAGAGTTGGGATGGCTTGCGGTTAGGGATCGTATCCTCTATTTCTATGGGTGCCTGCTCTTCTCCATCTTCCGTACTGGTACGCCTTGCTACCTTGAAGATCTCTTCGCAAAACGTGACCTTGCTGCTCCAGGATCTGATGGGCTGACGAGGGGTGAATATCTCATCCCTTGTTTTGTCACTGAGACTTATAAGAAATCTTTCTTGGTGGCCGGGATCTATTTTTGGCAGTCGATTCCCTCCAGCGTGAAACAGATTTCCTCGTACCCGAGTTTCAAGGCTGCCCTGCGCCTCCACCTCATCGAGATGGAGCTGAACCGAGATCGGCTTATGGCAACTACGGACTAGGCGACTCGCCATCTTCTCCCAACTGCTCCACAAACTTTTGTTCATGCTCGCTCGGTCGTTCCTCTCACTCTTACATCTTGTTTGAGCACTACATCACTACAGCACTACAATCTTAAGAACTCTCTGTACCTCTTTGTGCTTGTCCAATATTGCTATGGACATAATAAATTTCTATTCTATTCTCTCTCTCTAGTAATGTTGAAATTCTGAGTGAGTTGTCTACTAATCTACTAAATGTCTAACATATGCTTTAAATGTAAGTGCAATATCGTAGGTGAGACCGATAAGTGTAATACGTGTAAGAGACTATTTCATCCGGGCTGTTCTGATGCTTACTTAAAATTCAGGAGTGCAAATCCCTGCTACTTAAAAAATTTACTACCAGCAGAAATGAGAGAATATCTGAATAAAAATAGTGGCAGTCAAGAACGAGTGGTCCGTTCCTCGTCGTCTACCACAATGTCACAGCAATTTGTTGAAATGCTCAGTGATAAGCTCGATAAAAATAATGCCGACCTCAATTCTCTCATCAGGCAACAATAAACCGTTAACGTTGATATTACCGCGCGATCGGACGATATTTAAAATCTATTAAAGACGGTCTTGGAAAATCAAGAGCACATCTTGCAATTAGAGACGAACCAATCTCGTCTTATGAATGAAATTTGTGAGCTCCGTGCGGTTATCCCCGGGTATACCAAAACGGCAGTGACAACGGCAAAGTGAATAGTCGGAGGTAACCCGGTAGCTGTCAACAATCCGCAAATGCTCGTCACAAGAGTATTCGAAGTCCTTGGTATTCTTGAGCTTTTGAGTGATGTTTTGGAGATTTGAGTAGAACCGAGGAAAAATAACTCTAGTTCGTCGTCTCTACCAGATGTTCAAAAGCAGTTTGGCTCCATTATTGTTCAGCTCAAATCATCCATTGTGCGTGACTTCATCTTAAACAAGAAGTGATCTGTTGAAGTTTTTAATGGTAAGTAGGTTCTAGGGGTAAATCAACGTGGCCTGATTTTTATAAACGAATTACCACCCTCTGAAACGTGTGCATTACTTCGGAAAGTCATAGACTTGGAGTTATTAATTTTTTTAAATCAAGAAACTGCAAAATTTTGAAATTTTTCAAAATTTTTAACTCAGAAAGTATGACTTTAGACCTGTTATGACTTGCTCGTCGTTTATTCCCGAGCGGTAAGGAATAGGTTCGTTTGGTTCAACTCCGCTTTTATACTTTGTAGTAACCGGGAAGGTGGATAGTGAGGGTTAACGATTCTGTATGTTTATCTGTATTAAGAGCGTCTTATTTGGAGAGTAGTGTTTAGTTCGAGAGGTGGATCAGAAGTGAAGTAGCGAGTCGAGAGCAAAGGGAGAGTCAGTGCAGAAAAGCAGGGTGCATAGTCAGGGTTCTGGGAACGAGAGGAGATAGTCAGGTGTGGACAGGATGTATCAGAGATAGTGTAGTCGGATGAAATGGAGAGTATCATTGATAAGTGGGGCGAAGAATGAGTGGTGAGTGTGAAGAAGGGCTGAGCACGTAACACGCCCATCCCCCGGAAAAAAAAATTTTGGTTGAGCATAGTGGAATCAAGATTTTTGTAGCTTAAATGTAGTTGTAAGGTTAGTTATAAAGGTCTTAAAAGTACGTGAGTACTCAGGATATAGTACGAAGTACGTAATACTTCGTGGTCGTAGCATTTACAGAGTTATGGGGTGCATTGCCTTATTGGCAATGGTATAAGTAGATACAATAATTCGAAGTATAATTTTAGTTATTCGAGCATACTAGGACATGAGTGTTGGGTATATAGTGTCACTTATTTGCGATAGTAGCCTTAGTTATAAATGTCTTACATTACGTTAGTTATTTTGGTATGTATAAAAGAATCTGGGGCGATGGCATTCGCAGTAATATTGAGTCTGGTTTGAGTGTTTTATACTTAGTTTTATATATAGCTTGAAGATATCGTATATGATTCTGGTAGGTACAGGTGTTTGTTAATTAATAGCATGCAGTGTTTATTGTAATCTAAATTCTAATAACAGTAATTCGTATGACGTAGGTAGTTTCACATTTCGTTGATTAGTAATACAAAGTAGAATATAACATAGTATTGGATGAACAGAGGTTATGATTCGTAGAATGACGTGGTCTGCTGGCTACGATCGGGTCTGGTCGGCGAAAGAGTGGTATTCATGTTTTGATTTTTAATCGGTATCTGAGTTCCGCAAGTCTGTTGTGTAGCGGGCGTTTGAGATCTTGTGTTGGATGTTGGAAGTGTTGTGAATTCTATGGCGTTTGTAATTTCAGTATCACGTTCTACTGAATAGGTGGCGGGTTTCTTTTTGCGTAGGCAGTTTACTACTGATAGGAGTGCAACGAGGATTTTGCTGACCAGTGATACTTTGTTTATGACGTATAGTAGGAATAGTCCGCTGATAATAAGGCAATCATAATAGAAGGATGTTTGTAGTTGGTCGAAAGAATTTTTGGACCGTTTGTGTTTTCTGATTTCGTTGGCCTGTTCTATAATATCGTCGAGGGTTAGGCTGTTGTAGGATAAGTCTTCGGATTTGAGGAGGGGGTTTTTGTCGAGAGTGTTTACTGTAATGTCGGAAATGTCAGTAAAGTCTTCTCGTACAATAATATTGTAAATTGTGGATATATTTAGAGCAAATTTTGGCGGGAATGAATGGGTTCGTATTGAACTGTAGTAGTTGTTGGTAAGTAGTGTGATAGTGTTGAAAGTGCCGGTGCATTTACTGCCGATTTCAAAGATTCCGGAGTCGCATATGGTGACTTGGATAGGGTTATCTTTTCCGCATATAACGTGTATTATTTCGGGTATTGTTAGCGAATAAATCCAGGAATTAGATGTTACTAATTCAATCCAATATGAGCCGTCAAATGTACCAAGTCTTACGTCGCAGGTTGAGAGGTCCGTACTTGTAGGGTTGATAAGTAGACCGACTTTACAAATGATGTGGGTACTGGTGTGGAATAATGGTTGATTTTGTTTACAGATGTAAAATTTTAGTGATAGTATGCATTGGTTAAATTTTGTTTCTGTTAATTGAAAGTATAAACTTCTATCGTGGGCGATTGCTACGTAGTTGCTGCTAGGCTTTATATATGCGAACTTGTTGTTGGTCATGTCGTAATGCTGTCTCACAGGAATGGGGATCAATCGGTAGACGTTAAAAATGTTTTCATTAAGTAGCGGGATTGCAATCATGTAAATGAGCTTGTTGTGGGTGTAAATAATTTGGAGTTTGCATAATCTAATTAATTCTGACGCGTATTTGTTCTCTAGGGGTACAGGAAAATGTATCGTTGGGTGTGTACTTTGAATGTCTCTTACAGAGGATATGATCTGTTCTGGGGTGATGATTCTTGGATGAATAATTCCCTGTTTAGCGAAAAGTATGGCATCAATTAGAACGTTCAGGTCAAGTTCGTATTCGTTAGTGTATTGGTCTAACTGGAGTAGGTGTTTTGTAAGGGAATGGAGAAAGACATCTTTAGTTAAGGCCCCACCGATCTGGCATGTCATATATATATTTCGTGACGTCAGAAGCGGGGAAATTAGGTGAAAAAGCCTATACGAATCCTGCGATAACGAGAGTATGAATCTTACTCGGAAATATTTTAAATCGTAGCTTGAATAATAGTGTACGTGTGAATCTCAGTCACTGCTCAGGCAAATCGCTGATAATGTTTATAATAAAGAATGATGAAGTGAATAAAATCATGCGACAACAAACATGGCCGATCGGAGCTACCGCATGTTGAATATTCACTGATTGCACTGTTCCACAATCTCTTTCACCCTCGCCAGGGAGATGCACACGTACAAAAGCACACACGTTATCCGGGAAAACTTATACTATCAGTTATTTTTTTGTAAACATGGCTCGATTCGTATACGCGTTTTTCATGTGACAGCAGCCCGTTTATGGTCCACAAGAAGTATGTTTCGATCTGTAACTGACATCATTGGTTGGATCTAACAGAACAAGCCAATGAAACCAGCGGCCTTAGTTCACCGTTCAACGTTCAGAGGCGCTGCACGTATTTATGACGTCACGATTTGATATTCTCAAGTCAGGTCAGCGGCACCTTAATAGGGTGTGTAGTGCTATTGTTTTAGTTTCCAGCGCTTTGACTTGTGTCTCGACTTGGTTTACTTTAGAGATCAAATCGTCAAGGTGTATTTGTTGCGCGCCTAGTGTTGATTTTATGATTAGTGTTTGGTTACTCAATAGTGTGGCTATGTGGTTGGTATCATTAAATAGTCTATCGGTTTGTTCGTTGTAGTATTCCGCGTCGTTTTCATCTAATGTTCCGAACAAGGTTTTGCTGACTGAGCCTATGAAGTTGAGCGGTGCTGTTCGTTTGTATCTTTCGAAATTTTGAGTATTAGATTGATGATTGGTTGGGGTGGTATGGTCGCCAATTAATGGGCCTAGTTGATTTTGATAATAAGTAATTGTGTTCACGCGGCTTTGTAGCAATTTTATATGTTCGTTAATTCTACAATAGTTTGGATTAGAGTCGCATACCTGGTCAATAATTGTTACATATTGCTTTATTTTTTCTAGTTTACCAGTCAGGTTGTCCAAGCTTATGTAGTTAATCAGTTTCCATTCGTCGTTGTTCGTTCGTAGATTCTGTATGTGTTCTTAATAGATTCCCGGGTTGTGATTAAAGGTGAATACGTCGTATGGTTCGGCTAGTGCACATTGTATGAACTGTCCGATTCTGAAAGATATGTTCAAATTGGTTTTAGCGGACGAGGCGGTGTGTTTGTTCTTATTTCTTATCCGGTTGCTAATTTTATTTTGTTAATGTGTACTACCTTGGTCTTGCAGTCGTTAATCTGTAGTTTGGCGTTAATATTATCAATATCGATTATTTCGTACGGCCCGTTGTAGTGATCGTCGAGTTTTGTCCTCGTCTCGTTTATTAGATACACGTAGTCACCGGCTTGGAAAGAACGCTCGTTTGTATTTTTGTCGTACTGTTTTTTAGATTTACTTTTAGCGTTTTTACTGTTATTTATCGCGTCGTTCCTGATTTCTTGTAGTTTTGTGACGATTTCGCGTAAATAGTCTTTGTATGTCGCGGTCTCGGTCTGACGTCTGTTAATGTTAGAGGGCAGTCTCGCCACGGAACCGAAGATCAATTCGTGTGGGGTAAATCCAGTGCTTTCGTGGATAGAGGTATTGTAGGATAACATCGCAAATATGACCCACTTATCCCAGTCGCTTTTGTTCCGAATGTAATGTTTCAAATATTCGATGAGAACGTGATGACTCCGTTCGAGGGAGCCGTTGGATTGCGGGTGGTATGCCGCCGTCTGTATTTGTTTGATTCTAAAAACTTTGGCCAGTTCCGTTATAACTGGGCTCAGGAAATTAGGACCCTGGTCGGTCAAAATTGAAAGTGGAGCTCCGAATGTGCAGATGAATTTTTCTGCCAGAGCCTTCGCGATAGATTTCGAAGACGTTTCTTTCAGGGGTATTGCTGTGGAATATTTTGTCAAGTTATCTTGGATCGTCAATAGGTACTTATTTCCTGAGGCTGTTGTGGGTGAGGGCCCTACTATGTCCAAAAAATTTTTTTCAAAGGCTGTCGTCGGTGTGTCGGTGATAAGCATGGGCAATTTAGTCTTATTTCTAACAAGCTTTTTCCGTTGGCAGCTGTCGCACTCTCGTATGAATCGGTTAATATCTAGTTTCATGTTAGGCCAAAAATAAAGGTTACGGATTCTTATGAAAGTTTTTGTTACGCCTTTGTGACCTCCTATTACGGAGCTGTGATTCTCCTGAATTATCTCTTCGCGCTGTTCAGGTGGAGGTGTGTTAATCTCGCCAAGGCATATTGTTACTATAATTTATGATTCATTAAATATCTGTCGAATCACATTTTTGATTGCGAGCCAGTCTAATTTATCGAATCCGCTGCCTATTTTTGAGAAATGTCTGTCACGTCGTGCGATTGTAGTGTTTCTCTGTTGCAATGAGGTTGAAAACAAATCTTTTCTTCATTGGTAAAATAATCACTGATTTTACTTCCGGTTCCTGTGCTCGTAGCATTTCTGAGTTTAAATATCCAATGTCCAGTAATTGTTTGCCATCCCCCTTTCTTAAAATGCAATCTGCAGACATACAGTGTAAGTCATTATCTTGCATCATTAAGATATCGTCGTTTCTTTCGAATATGTTTGTCAGCTGTAGTGGTGCGTTGACGGGATCATGTTGCCAAGGCTGAAAATGAGAGCAGGCGGGCGTGGGTGCAGCATAATTCCGGTTATCAGCTATGACGTCGGCATCAGGTGGGCCTGTAGCACACTCGAATGTGTTGTGTGTCGGTTCGTTTGATTTGTATCGTTTCGGCTGCGCGTTACTTGTCGTTTGTTCTGGTAAGTCTATAATGTCATTGTTCGAGTCGGGTACGGCGTTTTGATTTCTTTCGAACGAGCAAATATTGAGATGAACATCTGAGTGTCTGAAAATGTGGTATAATCATTATTTTGACGATCTTCCAGTCTAAGCTATCTAGTCCGCAGCCTAATTTTGGTATTGAGAGTGTCTGGCAGTTTTCTGAATTTAATTTTAATGCTAAGGTTCGTAGAGTTCTATACATGTCGGGGTACGTAGGTTTTTGAAAATATCGCTGTTTGGTTATGATATTGAAAATCTTGACATCGTTGTACCGTGTTACTATTACGTCTCCGGTGTTACGGAAATATGATTTGATCGTGTCGCGATTTATGATGTTGCGCCGTATCATTTCTTGAACAATTCCACATCCTATCAAACAGTCGGCTGGTATACAATGTGTCATGTCATTTCGTGTGAATATGTCTTCTTCTATTTCGGTAATGTTTTGTGGTTTGTGTGTTACAGTCGTGTCACGCTCAATTACGAATTGTTCGAATGATGGGATAGTTTCGATAGGGCGAGGTTTAGTAATTACATGTTTTGTTCCTAACGCAGTAACAGCAAAAGGGATTTTTTTTTTTAATTTTTTCTTTTCTATTGCTGAGGTTGAATTTTCGCTGAGTTTATGTTTTGTCGATTTCTGTTGTTCGTAGTATCCATTGTGGTCAGATTCAGAGTTAAGGTCAGACGAACCTACTTCGTAAGCGTGGCGGTTATTTGAGGGGGAGTGAGGATCAGTTGAGACGACCTGTGGTTCAGTCTTTCTCGGCCGAAGATCGTAGGAATGAGATCGAGTGCGACTGGTGTTTGCTATAATATCGTCTTGAGGTACAGGTAGTATATGACTTGTTTGTTGGTGAGTAGGATCGTATTTCTCGGTAGTCTTGTGTTGGTCGGAGTTGAAAGGGGCGTTCGTGGACAGGTAGTCGTGTTTCTTCTTTATTTTGGCGTTAATGATTGGAAAACTATCTGTAGTTGTATCGAATGTATCTGTTGTATTGAAACTACCGTTATCGTCTGTCGTCATAGGTAGAGCAGTCGTAGCGTAACTAGGGACTCTTTTAGACAAATGTACGTCATCTAATGTTTCGTCATCTGTGGATGAATCTGTTATTGTTTTATTATTGTATGTGAAACGTTTATTTCTTCTCGATCCATTACGTAGCCTTCGGGTCAATGGTAAATCATCGTCCGACTCTTTGGGTAGATCGTCGTCGCTTGAAGTGCAATTGGAAATGTAATTACGTTTCGTGGGTTTTTGGTAGGCTGTTAATCGGTTCCCCAGAGGTATGTTGTCCATGGAGATATCTGTAGTTGAGTCGGAGTCGCGGTCGGAATTCGTGATACAGGATGACATTTCCGAGTTCGAGCAGGGCTTCTGACGTTTTTTTGGTTCGGGATTTGGCGATTTGTCAGTACTCGATCGTGGACGGCGAGGAAATTGGTGGTTTTTTTTTTGTGTTTCGGAAATATTTGGGTAAATGGTAGGTATGAGTTATCACTGCGCTGACGTTTAGTGGTAAAACTTGTATTGTATCGACCGGATTACGTGATAGTGCATCCGCGTTCACATTTTTTATACCCTTCTGGTGTTTCCATGTGTAGTCGTATTCTGCTAATTTTACGCCGGTTCGGCCTAAACGTGAATTAATACCTTTCGCGTTATTCAAGTGTAGGAGAGGTTTGTGGTCTGTGACAAGGATAAATTTATGACCGTACAAGTATGGTCTGAAGTGTTGAATTGCGTCTTCAACAGCTAGTAATTCTTTGTCAATCACGGAGTAGTTGGTCTCGGCTTTCCTTAGTGTACGGGACATGTAAGCGATTGGGAGGTCAATGCCGATTTTGCCTTGGCTGAGGACGGCGCCAATAGCATATTGAGATGCGTCGGTTGTCAGGATGAATGTTTCGTCGAATTTTGGATATTGTGAAAGGGGTGCTTCACAAATAACGTCACGCAATGATTCGAAAGCCAATTGTTGTTCTGACGTCTAGAGGAATTTAATTTCTTTCTTCAATAATCCTGTGAGAGGCTTAGCGATTCTGGCAAAGTTATTAATGAAATGTCTGTAGTAACCGATTAATCCGAGGAATTGTTTCGTTTGTTTCGTCGTCTTTGGGGTTGGATAGTCCTTAACGGCAGATATTTTGTTTGCGTCGGGTCTAACACCGTTTTCGCTTATTATGTGGCCTAGGTACGCCACTTCTTTTCGTGAGAACTGGCATTTTTCGGTTTGCAGTATTAAGTTCGCTATCTAGAGTCGTTCTGCTAGTTTCTTGAATATAATTTCGTGCTCTCCCAGGTTTCGCGCATGAATAACAATATCGTCCAAATAGACAAAGGCGATGTTTCCGTCTCATCCCGATAAAACTTGGTCCATGATCCCTTGGAAGGTCGCAGGTGCGTTTTTCAAACCGAAGGGCATTCTGTTGAATTCGTAGTGACCTGTCGGTGTAGAAAATGCGGTTTAATGGCTGTCGGATGGATGCATAAGGATTTGGTGAAAACCGGATGCGAGATCAAAGATGGAGAAGTATTGAGCGTTACCTAGTTGATCCAGGATGTCCGTAATGTTTGGGAGTGGGTATGCGCCACCGATAGTTTTGTCGTTCAGTTTCCTAAAATCTATTACCGTTCTCCATCGTCTGCTACCGTCTGCGTCGGATTTTTTGGGTACTACCCAGACGGGTAAGTTGTATGGTGACGTTGAGGATTTTATAATGTCTTGCTGTAGGAGTTTTGATACCTATCCTTTTATTTCGTCTTTGTATATTGTTGGGAATCGGTATTGTTTGACGTTGATCGGGGTATCGTCTGTCGTTGGGATTGAGTGGAAAGCTTCAGAAGTTTTTGGTAGCAGGTCACCCGGTAGACAGAAGAGGTGGTTGTACGTGGTTGTTAATTCGATGACTGATTTTCTTTCTTCACCGTTTAAATCTGTGAGGTTCAGTGTATGAGTGAGGGATTGTATGCGTGAGGATGCAGTATTAGTACTGGTTGGTATGGAGTCGGGTTGTGTTGCTAATTTGTTGATGTGGAGTATATTCCGGATTGGATGTGTGGCGGTATTAGTATTTCGGGCGGTGCTGTTATATATGGTAACTGCGATGTCAGTTTTGGCGAATGTTGTTGCGATTATTCGGATGAATAATTCCCATTTGGCCTTGCCTAATTTGTTAGTTAAGTTCCGTATCGAGATGGACGTAATGTGATCTTGTATGAATTTATTTTTTACGTCGTTAACAGAATTGTGGATATCTTCGATATTTGGTTCACTGTAGTAGGCGTCTGTGACTATTGCGTGGTATACGAGTCGTTGTGAATCGAGCATTGTGTCTTTAATCGTTTCACCGACTGTCCGGTTTTTAAGATACGATATTTATTCGTATTTATTTAGGCCAAATGAATTCAGGATTCGACTGGAGTTGCCGCGAATGATACAAAATGTTTTAGGTGTAAAGTGTAGTATTGCATCTGGGGCGTGTGTTATGTCGTCGTCGGTGAAGAAAAGTGCACCATCTGTGACTGGCTGCAGTTTTACCGTTGGTATGTTTATCTCGACGGCTGATTCGTTTGTGTTAATTGCGTACGTATATGCGATACCATTCCTATCAGTTACCATCGCTCTACCGCAGTGGATCTTATCCCTCAGTGTAACGTTATCGATGTATTCTTGTGTTAGTTCCGTATTTGTGATTCTTAACGGTATAACCTGTGCCGTACTTCCGGGAATGGTAGTATTAGTAGTTGTAACTTGGTGTGGATTCGTATGCGTGCTATAATCGTTGAATGGGAATACAGATTTATCAAGGGTTAGCGTTCTGGCGCTGCATGATATAGTGGCTTTCTCATTTTTTAGTAAAGGTTGTCCGAGGATACCGTCGTAGCTGATTGGGAATTTGTCGGAAACAATGGGAAAGTCGTGGTCGCTGTTGTTCATTCGCAGTGTTATTTTGGCCAATGTCTTAATGCTACCGTTAGTTATAGTGTCAACGTTATAGGTGTGATATTGCACTGCATTTCGGGTTTTAGGCAGCTTAGTTTAATTATATTGATATCAGAACCCGTATCGATGATGAATTTGTAATCAGTTTTTAGTTCGCGAGCGCTCATTGTAACGACTAATTGTTGTTCTGTGCTTGGTTTTGGAGTAATTGTTGCACGGATGCAGTTGAGTTTTGTACGGAGCGCTGTCGGGGAATCTCGTCCGTCGGCGCGTTCTCCCGACGGGCGACGTTGGAGTTTAAATGACTTTCGTAGTTTACTGGGGTTTGGTTTCGTGCGTTGTTGTGAGCTCGAGTCCTGCAATCATTTATTAGATGACCAACGCGTTTGCAATAATTACAACTTAGGGAACTGTCGTAACGGTTTTGTCCAGCGGTGTAAGTCGGTTGGTTTTGTGAGCGTGTTTAATGGAATATAAGTCTTGGGCAGTCTCTCTGTATGTGGCCCGGGCGGTAACAGTAGTAACAGATCGTATCTGGTCTAGTGTTTTGGAATGTCTGTGGTTGTGTATTGGGGAGAGCGGCAGATGTCTTGGTTGCGGGATTGGTTTGTGGGGGGGGGGGGGGGGGGGGATTATTTTGCATCAGTTGTGGAAAGCTACCTGTGTTTTGGAATAACGTGATTCTAAGTTTCAATTCTCTTTCTTCTGTGATTGCGGCTTCTATAGCATTTTTCAAGGATGTAGGGTGTAAACTTGCTATTCTCGGTTCCAGTTCCGGCCTTAGTCCACGAACAAAACATTTTAAGGCATCGAGACTCGTTGCTTCGACCAAACCCAATGCATTTTCAGCCCTGTATTGTTCTCTGATTGCAGCCGTAGTTTCAAAAATAATTTGTTCTGTACGCGAGCCGTACCTAAATGAAGTTTCATTTATGCCCTTTCTGAGTGTTGTCAATTCAGCCTGCAACTCGGAGATTGTTTTACTGGGATCGAATTCTAGCGCAAGTCGGTTCAAGAGATCATCAATGTGATCAAAAGTTTGATTGCTGACTAAAAAGTCTGCGTCGCCTGTTAGTTTTGTGGTCAGTAATTTTACAAAAATTAGACGTTCCGAAGACCTGACGAGTGACAGTCTCAGTTCGGCAATCTCGTGAAAATTTATCGAATGTAATATTAGTTCCATCGAAAGTGGGTATCGGTTCAACAGCATCGTCGGCTAATAGTTTTGCAATGTCGGAGTTATCAGAGTTCCGCTTTAGTGTACTGGAGTTCGTATCGTTATCGCCTCGCATTATGATAGTCTTGATCGAAAGTCTTGGTCTAGATATGTATTCCTAGTTAGGTGAACTTACAAAAAGATGATAGAACTTAGAGAAGAGGACATGGCACAGAAGTGATATATCTTGGGGTGTTGTCGTCGTGGATCTGCGTCGTACCGGGTGTCGTGAAGAATGAAGGTGTCCAGTCGAACAGGAATACAATCCTCGTTTTAGCAGCAGGAAATAGCTAATTGTTGGATTCAGATGAATTTTTGTGGGGCAGATGCCTTTGAGGTTCAGCAGGAAGCAGCAGCTCAGTAGTTTTGGCGTTTGTGTGATTCTGAGATTGTTGGTCAATGCCAGATTGGAATCGTCGGAAGTACGTCGTGAATAGAATATGACTTTCTTAAAGGTATCGTCAACACTGTCACAGGTTTCGAAGAATCGGTGTCACGTAGCGTTAATTCTGTGTTTATCTCACAAAATTCGTAAAATTTGAAACGAATTACACAACTTTCTGAATTCACGAATAGTTGTAGAGCAGGAACAAAATATGTCGATGAGGTGTCAAAATTACTAGTATATCGAAAAGCACTGAATTCCCGGAAAGCGGATCCCACCGCTGCCACCAAATGTAATGACTTGCTCGTCGTTTATTTCCGAGCGGTAAGGAATAGGTTCGTCTGCTTCAACTCGGCTTTTATACTTTATAGTAACCGGGAAGGTGGATAGTCAGGGTTGACGATTCTGTATGTTTATCTGTATTAAGAGCGTTTTATTCGGAGAGTAGTGTTCAGTTCGAGAGGTGGATCAGAAGTGAAGTAGCGAGTCGAGAGCAAAGGAAGAGTCAGTGCAGAAAAGCAGGGTGCATAGTCAGGGTTCTGGGAACGAGAGGAGATAGTCAAGTGTGGACAGGATGTATCGGAGATAGTGTAGTCGGATGAAATGAAGAGTATCATTGATAAGTGGGACGAAGAATGAGTGGTGAGTGTGAAGAAGGGCTGAGCACGTAACAGACCGAATTTTGTCGAAACAACTTTCGTTTCAAAATGGCCTGAAATACTAGAAAAAAAATGCATATAAAAAAAAACTGTTTACACAATTGCCTTTAAACAGTTAGCTGGTTCCATTTTAAACCACCCAGCAAGGTCGGGACGAAAAATTCGAACGACTTGTATATAATTTATATGATTCTTTGGGTAATTTAAGGGGACCCGTATTTAGACGTTTTGCTCTGAAAAAATGTCATTTCTTTGCACGGCTATTATCATTTTTTGTCAAAAACTTGTTTTTACAGATTCCGTAAATTTACTGTCTTCTTTAAAGTGCTATAACTTTTGAACAAATTAACGAATTTAAGTGATTTTTTTCCAAAATGTGCGTATTGTTATCTTCTTCCAGAAAATTAAAAGTTTAGGAAGATCGACACAAAATCGCCGGCGTTATTCAACGTAATGTAAAATAATCCGAAAAAATTCAACCCTGATTTTCGGGAATTGCATTTTTTTTTTCTCTCACCGATTTTTTTCTCGAATAGTTCTTCAAAGATACTAACTCTTCGCACAAGTTGCGGTAGCAGATTAGTTCAGTGAAAAGAGTTATGAATTTTTCAATATCACTAATTTTTTATATTTTCAGGCAGCTTGTATTTTGTACTATAAATCGATTTCTTTATGTCGCTACATTATTTCTTTTTGTTTAATACATGTATACGACGAAATATGTGGGTAGGAAAAGTATGAAAAATCTATTCAAAAATAAGACTATATTAATCCCAAAACAGTTCAATATTACAATAAACATGAATCCACTATAACTATGTTTGAAGCATCTCATACATCGTCAATTCATTTCAATTGTTGCTTCTTCAACCCAAGGGTGCTGACTTGTTCCTGCAGTAAAGATACAGTTCGTATCTATATCTTTTTTCCAGACGTGAGTCTTGTGAATGCCTTTGATTGCTTTCACTTTTTTTCATTCTTCTGTTTTACTATCGCGGAATAGCTGTAATTCTTCGGGTTCAATACGACAAAGTTTAATAGCTGATGCATATATTTGCTTCAAGCTGCAATATGTATATGTATATTGCTTCAATATGTTTCTTTTCGACAAACGAAGACACGTTTTGGATGGCTTCAATATGTATATGTATATTGCTTCAATATGTATATGTATATTGCTTCAATATGTATATTGAAGCCATCCAAAACGCGCCTTCGTTTGTCGAAACAGTGCAAAAATATACATTAGCTATTAAACTTTGTCTGATGAGACCCGAAGAATTACAGCTATTCCGCGAGAGTCAAACAGAAGAATGGAAAAAGTCAAAGCAATCAAAGGCATTCACAAGACTCACGTCTGGAGAAAAGATATAGATACGAACTGTATCTTCACTGCAATATGGTTGATTTTGTTCAGATTTTTGCCTCAACAAGAAGTACTTGAAATTCTCATAAAAACTTTTTTTGGTTAAGACTATACGGCCTATACATCCTTAATATAGTCTTATTTTTCAATGGATTTTTCATACTTTTCCTACCCACTCATTTCGTCGTATACATGTATTAAACAAAAAGAAACAATGTAGCGACATAAAGAAATCGATTTACAGTACAAAATATAAGCTGCCTGAAAATATAAAAAATTCGTGATATTGAAAAATTCATAACTCTTTTCACAGAACTAATCTGCTAACGCAACTTGTGCGAAGAGTTAGTATCTTTGAAGAACTATTCGAGGAAAAATCAGTGAGAGAAAAAAAAAATGCAATTCCCGAAAATCGGGGTTGAATTTTTGCGGATTATTTTACATTACGTTGAATAACTCCGGCGATTTTGTGTCGATCTTCCTAAACTTGTAATTTTCTGAAAGAAGATAACAATACGCACATTTTGAAGAAAAATCACTCAAATCCGTTAATTTGTTCAAAAGTTATAGCACTTTGAAAAAAACAGTAAATTTACGGAATCTGTGAAAACGAGTTTTTGACAGAAAATGGTAATGGTGGTGCAGAGAGATGGTATTTTTTGAGGGCAAAATGACGAAGTACAGGTGCCCTTAAATTACCCAAAGAATCATATAAATTATTTACAATTCGTTTGAATTTTTTGTCCCGACCTTGCTGGGTGGTTTGAAATGGAACCAGCCAGTTGTATGCTCGGGTTTTCGGAAAAAAACTAATGCGATACTCGAATTCAGCGTTTCGAAATACAATAAAAGGTACCACTTTATCCACCGATATCAAAATTACACGAATAGCCAATCTGAGATGGGTCTAAGACTTGAAACGCGTTTTTCCGAAAACTATGTTCTCCAAGTCGGGGACAGCTGTATCTCAAGAACCAGTGAACGGATTTTGATGAAATTCACACAGCTTATTGGGAGCATCAAAAATTAGTCTTTAATGGAAGAATTGAATTTTTGCTGAAAAACTTCCATTTGATGTTACCAAAAAACTAGTACTTTTTTCCTTCAAAATCGGTAGAAAAACTTTCAGAAGCCGCCATTTTGGTAATTTGGAAAAAAATCGTAAAAGCTTCGATTGAAGACTAAATTAACTACTGAACTAATGATTTATTCTCATCTGATTGATTTCGGGTAAACCAGGCGGGTGTAATCGCTGTTACCCTGAGCGATATCTCAAAAACCAGGGTCGAAAAAAATGGCGATAGCTTAGCCAAAATTTTTTTTTTTTTTTTTAAATTTTGCAAAAACATACTCAAAACATCGAAAAATAACTGTACATATTTGGTTTCCTGAAATGAATTCAATTACTATGATAAAAAAAATCCCTGTGCACAAAGTAATATGAATAATGATAACACCGGTCCACACGATTCTTGGGTCTGACTTATGAATGCCAAATTTTGGTTTCTTCTACGTGACTAATCAAGGAAAAAACAATTTTCTTCATCAAAGTTTGCTTTTGAAGGAACCAGAGCAATTTTTTCAGTTTTGAGAAAAATAACAAAATTTGTTGCTAATTTTATTTCGAATTCTAATCAGAAAATCTTTTGCTGAACATCGGAGTGCTTTTAATTTGATAATAACGATCAGTAATGGCATAATATTGGAAAATTATACAAAATCAAGTTCAAAAATGAATATTTTTAGTAATTTTTTTATGTTTTTATGGATATTTTCATGATGAACCCCAAATATAATCTATCACTATATTTTCGTATGAGAATTGAGTAGATAGGATATAAGAGTTCTAGATTCTAGTTCCAATTTCCGCATTACCTTACTTTGCCTACGTTAATTTAAAATGATGTGTAAAATCAAAATCTAAAAAAGTATCGAACATTTTCATATTTTTGTAACTTGAATACTCAATAACTTATATTATTATACGGAACAATCACCAGAATTAACCCCCGATTGATCTCAATTCAGTAGATAGGATATAAGAGTTCTGGATTCTAGTTCCAATTTCCGCCACCAGTCCCCCTATCCCTACAGGCCGGGGCGACTGCAGCGCCATTAAGGGGGGGGGGGGGGGGGGGGGGAGGGGGTTCTTGTCGGATCTTGTTCGACGGCGGGAGGCTCTAAGTTAGATAACGCTAGACCACTTGAAAAAATTCCTGGAAATGCAGCCTTTCAGCTCATGCCGATAATAAACGCAGTGGGATAGGGACACAAGGAGGAAATTAAAACCATGCCAGAATATTTGGAAATGTGCTTATGCATCATTATGAACCATCGCAAAAACCTTATGCACAAATCTACTAAGCGGTTCAGTCTTGGCTAATAGTCGCAGAGTCGGATTCTCACCATCTGGGTGCAATAATTACTGACTGCTGCTACGTTTTCTCAAAATGCTTTTCCCAAACAACCCTTTTCGTCAGGTCCCATAAACATAAATCACTCGGTCAAGAGTCTAGGGATCAGAATTCATCTCTATGCCGCTCGAAGCCGCTTTTCGTCAGCCGATTCTCCTACTGGGTATCTTCAATGTTTTATCTTTTTCACTGATAGGGGAGGGATGGGCGTGTGCAGGCTCAGACGTGGTTGACTACAATTTTTATCTTGGAGGCTGCAGCTGCCGCAGAACGCAGAGACCCCCCTCCCCCTCCCTTCCTCCCTCCCTCACCATCCTTCGACATAAGGGCAACACATCCATTGCAGACTCATCAGTCTTACACAACACGTGAAAGTGAAAAGTTCAGAATATCATCGTCACCAACGTCAAAGTCATGGCCGCCGAAGCATACATGGGACTCGTCGAGCAGACGGGAGGGGCGTACAATTTGTTGCGCGAGCAAACTCCCGGAAAAGGAAGTCACGATGTCTTTAATTAATGGATTGGTATTGGAGTAGCAAATATACAAGTTTTGCGAGATATTCTTCAACAGCCGGGAATGAGTGTGGGGGCGAAACAGCAAATCCGACATAAGATCTCCCTCATACAATCCTGGGTGGCAAAGATCCAGCAGCAACAGCGGCAGCATGGCCTGGTGACAGGCAGCAATATTGGCAGTTCTGCGGGTGTACAGTGGGATGATGTCGATAGCGCTTTTGCTAACCGGATTCGCACCGGCATTGTCACCAATCTTGGCCATAAGGATTTGGAGGTCTTTTTGAGCGATGGGTGGAAGATCATCGTCGGAAAATTGAAGCTGGCACAGCGTAATGAGGGGAATGTGAAGGTCAACATGATGTTGACATGCGAATTTGAACACGTCAAGCATGACGAGGTCGCCGCGGAAGTTAAAAGCTTCAATACATCCAACGTGACGATCCTCCCATCGAGTGATATAGACGGCTGGTTCGCGGACGCAAAGAACAAACTGCTCGTAAAGGTCGGAGATTTCGAACAATGCGATTCCGGCTGGAGTATGATCGAGATTTTAAATATTGCCGTGAATATCAACCGATACCAGCCTCTCGCTGCAGGAGCTTCAAGATTCGTTACGCTACCCATGGACATTCAACGCAAGAAGGCAGTTGTCAACGTCAAAAACGAGGATGAAAGATGTCTTCTGTGGGCCGTTACCGCAGTTCTCCACCCGGTCGACATCAATGTTAGTCAGATGCATAGCTATCACCGATATATTCGAGAGTTGGACTGCACAGGCATCAAATTCCCCGCTACTCTGCATGCCGTGGAAAAGTTTGAGAAATTAAATAATTTGCGAATCAATGTATATGCAATAGAATCCGAAACTTTTTCGCATCATGCAAAATCCGAGAAAAGCATCATCGTGCCGATTTATTTGAGTAAAAATCAGCATAGCGCAAACGTTGACACGATTCATCTTCTAATGCTTGAAAGTAACAATTGCCCCGAGCATGATATTAACCGCGAATTCACACCAAGATTCCACTTTGCTTGGATCAAAGATCTCTCGCGATTGGTTAGCAAACAATTGTCTAATTACAATGGCCGGCTGTTTTTATGTGACAGATGCCTGTGCCACTTCGCTGTGAAACACGCCTACGAACACCATCGGCAGGATTGTATTATGTTGAATAAAGTGCGCATGGAATTTCCAAGATCTGAAGATTTAAATTTAAAGTTTAAAAATTTCAAAAACAAAGGCACTGTCCCGTTTGTTGTTTACGCCGATCTCGAATGTATATTAAAATGCGAACCTGTAGACGAATTTCAAAACCGTAAAACATATGAAATTCAAAAGCATATCCCGCACAGTGTAGCATACTACGTACATTGCGCGTATGATGAGACCTTATCGGAGTTTCATGGCAAACGCGGCACCGATTGCATAGATTGGTTCATGCAGCAGCTTAACGATTTATCGGTTAAAGTAGAGTCACGGATCAAAAATATAATTCCGATGGAGTCTCTCACCCAAGTGCAACGCGATCGTCACATGCGCGCGAAAAATTGTCATATCTGCGAAAAGCCGTTTCCTCCTGAGGAGAAAAAGTGCCACGATCATTGTCACTTCACGGGTAAATATCGCGGTCCTGCGCATAATCGGTGTAATTTGAATTTCAGCGAGTCGCATACAATTCCAATAGTTTTCCACAATTTGTCCGGTTACGATGCACATTTTTTGATTGAATCCCTAGCTTTAATTTTTCCCGGAGCGGTTACACTGCTACCCATAAATAAGGAAAAATATATATCCTTCACGAAGCAGGTTGATGGGAAGATGATGCATTTGAGATTCATCGATTCGTTTCGATTTATGGCTAGCAGTATTGATAAACTTTCTTCGTATTCAGGCGATGCCGATAAACGTATAACACGTAAATTTTACAATAATCACGCGCAGTTCAGCTTGATGACCCGTAAAGGCGTTTTCCCTTACGAATACGTCGATTGTTGGGAGAAACTTGACGAAACTCAATTACCTGCAAAGAATCATTTCTACTCACAACTCTGCAATTCGAATATCACAGATGCCGATTATGAGCACGCTAAAAATGTCTGGGAAGGAATCCGTTTAGAGTCTTTGGGAGCCTATTCCGATTTATATTTGAAGACGGATGTACTTTTACTTGCTGATATTTTCCAAAATTTCCGGGCTAGCTGTTTTAAAACATACGATTTAGATCTGTTGCACTACTACACGGCGCCGGGGCTTGCTTTTGATGCGATGCTTAAACACACAAAGGTGAATTTACAACTATTCGATGATCCCGAAATGGCTTTATTTTTTGAAAGAGGCATTTGAGGTGGCGTAGCGCAATGTTCTAATTGACACGCTCGCGCCAATAACAGATTTATGGGCAAAGATTTTGATCCAAATAAGGTGGAATCGTATCTTATGTATTTCGATGTGAACAATCTTTACGGTGCGGCTATGAGTGCACATTTACCAATCGACTCGTTCGAGTGGGAGCATGATCCTATCGATATAACAACCCATCCGGACGATTCGCCGATCGGTTACATCCTGGAGGTGGACTTGGACTATCCTACAGAGCTTCACGAGGAACACAAAGACCTACCTCTCTGTCCTGAGCATTTCACGCCGCCAGGTAGTAAAATCCCTAAACTCGCCACCACCCTTCTCCCGAAAACGAAGTATATACTACACTATAGAAATTTAAAGCAATGTCTGAGTTTAGGTTTGAAATTAGTCAAAGTGTATAGAGTTTTAAAGTTCGCACAATCTCCATGGCTCGAGCCTTGCATCACGCTCAACACCAACATGCGCAAACAGCCCAGAAACAAATTTGAGAAAAACTTTTACAAATTGATGAATAACGCTGTGTTTGGTAAGACTATGGAGAATGTGCGAAATCACACGGATGTCAAATTAGTTACAAAATGGGAGGGAAGAGGCGGTGCGAGAGCGCTTATCGCTAGGGCAAACTTTCATAGTTGCACCGTATGCGAGACTGATATCGTTATTATAGAAATAAATCGTGTCAAAGTTTACTTTAATAAACCAATTTATATCGGTGCGGTGATTTTAGACCTATTAAAAATTATTCTGTACGATTTTCATTACAATTATATAAAGCCGAATTTTCCCGACAAAAAAGCTAAACTGTTGTACATCTACACGGACAGCCTTATTTATCAATTTAATGTGCCCGGCATCTACGATATCGTCAAACGTGATGTTGACTCAATGTTTGACACCTCGGACTACCCTCCCGACAATGTGTACGGTATTCCGCTCAAGAACAAGAAACGTATGGGCATAATGAAGGACAAGAACAACGGGAAAATTATGACAGAGTTCATTGGGTTGCGAGCGAAGCTGTACACATTCACAACGATGGTCGGGGATGAGATTTAACACGTCAATGGTACGAAAGTAAGCAAACGCGCAAAGGGTGTCAAGAATTCAACGCTGAACACCATCACGTTTGACGATTATCAGCGCTGTCTGTTGGCTTACAAGGAATTGGCTCGATCGCAATGTCTAATTCGTAGCGAAAAACATCAAGTAAGCACTATCGTACAGAAGAAATTGGCTCTGAGTTGGCAAGATGACAAGCGGCAATTGATACCTGGGCAGACCGACACCTTACCTTGGGGGTTTGCCGCTGCCCCATAAACGTGATTGTAGGATTAGCTGTATGTATAAAACTGCCACGAATACTTACGTTCGACACCTTGGACGATCTTTTGTCAAATCATTTATTCAAAAATGAAAAAAAGTTTTCCAGAAATGAAAAAAAGTTTTCCGGAAACGAAGAAAAGATTTCAGAAAACAATATCCCCATTTGAATAACACGTGAAAAAAAGTTTTTCTACTATGAAAAAAGGTTTTCCAGAAATGAAAAAAAAAGTTTCCAAAAATAAACATGTGTATTAGCCGGATGGGAAAAAATTCCTTGCATCATTATTATTACTGTTATCACGGATATGATCTATCTGTAAACATGAAAAAGAATTGACGAAATATTTTGTATAACTGTATGTTTTATTGTTATTCTGGAGAATAAATACAAATTATGCTACACGTCTGTTTTATTTATCCAACTGTTGTGTGAACTGTCAAATCCCAACCACGTCACATGGAGCTGAGCCCCACGCTTGCGTAATACTTTTCCCACTAGGTAGCCATTGGGGTATTTAACGTTACTGAGTTCCTCCTTATAGAAGTCTCCTCCGATGGGATGATCTTGATGATCGGTAAGTTTGTACGTCGGTGGATTGGTATTTTTCAAGTCGTTCACGGTGAATATTTCCGTCATCCACGTGGGCGTATACATTAATTGTATAACATCGAATCATTTCATTTAATGCGATGCTACTTACACCGATCATCTGCTCATGAAAAGTACAAACCCTCGCCAACGCTTATCATGTCCAGCCGCCTCGTCTTCGCCCCCCCCCCCCCCATCCTCCTTCCCTTCCTTCTTCCTCCTTCCCCGCCCTGTCACTTCCTCTTTATCATCTCAACCCGTCGGTCTGTGGTGAAATTTTGAGTACATGAAAAAATATGAATATCTAAATAAATAAGCAAGAACATTGAAAAGGGCTCGAAAAAAAATCATTCTGCATACTACTTGAATAAGAAAATGCTGGGAAATAGAAAAAAATTCAAAATGCAGAACAACCAAGCCAATCAGCTAAGCCGTTTATTTTAACCCACAATGCAGAAAGTAGTCTTGACCTCCTTATGAAATGTTGAATAGAATTTTGGATATGTAGGCTAATCATTAACACAACCAGTTGATGTCAACGTTTCGACTCTGTGATATGAGTCATCTTCAGGAGCGAAAATTTATTAATTCATTTGTAAAACAGAATCAAAATTTACAACTTGACTTGCACATGTCGCAAAGTCCAGAAAATAAAAATAAACGTGTGTATGCAACTTACCTTGACACATTATACATAGCTTATCACAGTGGTTCCAAATAAGCTTAGATATTTCAAAAAGGACGGACAATTTGGATGGGTATACCCATCATCTAGAACAAATTAACAAAAATTATACAACGATCCAGGAAAGCTCATGTTACAATCGAAGAGAGCAAACTAACCTTATTTACAATGCATAGAATTTTTAGGAAAGGAACAGGACGTCAGCCAATATTAATCGAGCCAGTTAATTTCTTAAGTCTTTTCTTCCGGATCTCCCATCTCTCTATTAGGATTGCGTTAGTTTTTAAATATCAAAACAAACGTAATACACAACACGTGTAAGAAGCAAAGAGGATCAAACAGGAAGACCTAAACCGGAACCGTCTCTGGATCATGGATCGATATTAATGGAGATGCGAACATCGGAAGACAAAGATGGTGTAAACGACGAAACTACAATTAAATATTACGCGTCGGTAACTGACCTAAACCCAATCAGTAACGTAACTACCTCCTAGAGTTAGAAATTAATTTAACATAAACATCGCTCAAATGTTCAATGTCCTGTCTCAAATTAACAGAAGTGACACTGCTCACAATATTACACATTTCGAGCAACAACCGATTATAATATCTAGGTTCAATATGCAAAATTTTAACATCATCAAAATCGAATTGGTGTTGTAAATTCAAGGCATGTTTTGTCAGTGCTGTTTGGTGGTCCTCACTGTCTTTATAGTTGTTTTTGTGTTCATTTAACCTAGTGTTTAAACACCGGCTTCTCTGTCCAATATAAGGTTTGCCACAATCTATACAGGAGATCTTATATACCACCTTAGATTTTCATCAAAAGGAAGACTGTCTTTGCCAGAATCGAACCACCTACGCAGATCATTCACATTTTTGCCTACAAATCTAACATTATATTTTTTGAACGTTCCAATTAAGTTTTTAAACAGCCCTGCAACATACGGAATAGAAATAAAGGTTTGGATGTTGTTATTTTCACCTAAATTTGATGTACTGTTAGTGTCAGAATGTGATATTTGTGAAACTCTTCTACTGATTACTCTGTGTAATAAGCCAGGCGGATAGTCATTCTTTATAAGCACATTAGAGATTAACTTTAGATTCCTAGTATGGTAACACTAATTCGACAATTTGATACATCTATCTACCAAGTTGATGATCGTCCCAATTTTATGTGATCGTGGATGATGTGACTTAAAATTAAGGTAACGTTGTGAGCAGGTAGGCTTTTGAAACCAATTAGTAGCAATGGTAGAAGAATCGTTGATGATAGTTATGTCAAGAAAATTAATTGTGTTATTCAGTTCAGTCTCTACGGTAAATTGTAATCGAGGGTGGAACCCATTAAAAGTGTTGAGTAATAAGTCAACAGACTGTGTAGGCACTGCGGTTAAAATGTCATCTACATATCGATAATAAAACGGCAAAGTGAATGGAAGTTTTTTGATACAACACGATTCTAACTCATCCATAACTATATCAGCTAATATTGGTGATAGGGGGGAACCCATTGGTGAACCAAAGGTTTGCGAGTAAATAGTGTCATTGAACTTGAATATCGAGGCATCAAACCAAATGTTTAAAGCAGTTAACATTTGGTCTAAAGGAATCGGTATACTAGATTTTAAATTATCCCAACGTTTTTTGACTGCGTCGATAGCCAAGTCCAATGGAACATTTGTGAACTACGATACAACATCGAGAGACACGAGAATATAATTAGATGGTATTACCTGACCTCTAATGATGTTAACTAACTCGAAACTATCTTTAATAAATGGAGCCGGTCTAGTTAGACCAATTTTTATCCAGGAATTGAAGGATTTTGCAAGTTTATATGTTGGGCTATTAATGAAGGAAACAATAATGCGAACTGGCACTTCGGGTTTATGTATTTTTGGTAAGCCGTAAGCTCTAGCAGGCACACTATTATTTGTATAAATTGAGCGTTTAAATTGAGATGAAATAAACTTTTTTTGTACCCAAGCATTCGCAAGATTGTTAACTCGAAGTTGTAACGTGTACACAAGGTCATGCTTTACTATTTTGTAAGTGTTGACATCCGAGAGTTGACTTAACATTTTCGTTGGATAATCATTACGGTTAATGCAAACTGTGGCATTGCCTTCGTCCGCTTTGAGAAACAATAGCTCAGGATGAGACACCCGAAAGTCTCTAATGGATATTATAATCTTACTATTGAAAGTACCTGTCACTTGAGGGTTACGTTTGAAATTGTTGATTTTGCTAGCGTAATCAATTCTTGCCTGATTCCGGAGTTGGGAAGGAATTTTTTGCGTACAATCTTTAAAATCAGAAATGAGCTTAGCCATAGGGATTAAGTCATTTTTGATAGGTGATCCATGATCCAGAGACGGTTCCGGTTTAGGTCTTCCTGTTTGATCCTCTTTGCTTCTTACACGTGTTGTGTATTACGTTTGTTTTGATATTTAAAAACTAACGCAATCCTAATAGAGAGATGGGAGATCCGGAAGAAAAGACTTAAGAAATTAACTGGCTCGATTAATATTGGCTGACGTCCTGTTCCTTTCCTAAAAATTCTATGCATTGTAAATAAGGTTAGTTTGCTCTCTTCGATTGTAACATGAGCTTTCCTGGATCGTTGTATAATTTTTGTTAATTTGTTCTAGATGATGGGTATACCCATCCAAATTGTCCGTCCTTTTTGAAATATCTAAGCTTATTTGGAACCACTGTGATAAGCTATGTATAATGTGTCAAGGTAAGTTGCATACACACGTTTATTTTTATTTTCTGGACTTTGCGACATGTGCAAGTCAAGTTGTAAATTTTGATTCTGTTTTACAAATGAATTAATAAATTTTCGCTCCTGAAGATGACTCATATCACAGAGTCGAAACGTTGACATCAACTGGTTGTGTTAATGATTAGCCTACATATCCAAAATTCTATTCAACATTTCATAAGGAGGTCAAGACTACTTTCTGCATTGTGGGTTAAAATAAACGGCTTAGCTGATTGGCTTGGTTGTTCTGCATTTTGAATTTTTTTCTATTTCCCAGCATTTTCTTATTCAAGTAGTATGCAGAATGATTTTTTTTCGAGCCCTTTTCAATGTTCTTGCTTATTTATTTAGATATTCATATTTTTTCATGTACTCAAAATTTCACCACAGACCGACGGGTTGAGATGATAAAGAGGAAGTGACAGGGCGGGGAAGGAGGAAGAAGGAAGGGAAGGAGGATGGGGGGGGGGGGCGAAGACGAGGCGGCTGGACATGATAAGCGTTGGCGAGGGTTTGTACTTTTCATGAGCAGATGATCGGTGTAAGTAGCATCGCATTAAATGAAATGATTCGATGTTATACAATTAATGTATACGCCCACGTGGATGACGGAAATATTCACCGTGAACGACTTGAAAAATACCAATCCACCGACGTACAAACTTACCGATCATCAAGATCATCCCATCGGAGGAGACTTCTATAAGGAGGAACTCAGTAACGTTAAATACCCCAATGGCTACCTAGTGGGAAAAGTATTACGCAAGCGTGGGGCTCAGCTCCATGTGACGTGGTTGGGATTTGACAGTTCACACAACAGTTGGATAAATAAAACAGACGTGTAGCATAATTTGTATTTATTCTCCAGAATAACAATAAAACATACAGTTATACAAAATATTTCGTCAATTCTTTTTCATGTTTACAGATAGATCATATCCGTGATAACAGTAATAATAATGATGCAAGGAATTTTTTCCCATCCGGCTAATACACATGTTTATTTTTGGAAACTTTTTTTTTCATTTCTGGAAAACCTTTTTTCATAGTAGAAAAACTTTTTTTCACGTGTTATTCAAATGGGGATATTGTTTTCTGAAATCTTTTCTTCGTTTCCGGAAAACTTTTTTTCATTTCTGGAAAACTTTTTTTCATTTTTGAATAAATGATTTGACAAAAGATCGTCCAAGGTGTCGAACGTAAGTATTCGTGGCAGTTTTATACATACAGCTAATCCTACAATCACGTTTATGGGGCAGCGGCAAACCCCCAAGGTAAGGTGTCGGTCTGCCCAGGTATCAATTGCCGCTTGTCATCTTGCCAACTCAGAGCCAATTTCTTCTGTACGATAGTGCTTACTTGATGTTTTTCGCTACGAATTAGACATTGCGATCGAGCCAATTCCTTGTAAGCCAACAGACAGCGCTGATAATCGTCAAACGTGATGGTGTTCAGCGTTGAATTCTTGACACCCTTTGCGCGTTTGCTTACTTTCGTACCATTGACGTGTTAAATCTCATCCCCGACCATCGTTGTGAATGTGTACAGCTTCGCTCGCAACCCAATGAACTCTGTCATAATTTTCCCGTTGTTCTTGTCCTTCATTATGCCCATACGTTTCTTGTTCTTGAGCGGAATACCGTACACATTGTCGGGAGGGTAGTCCGAGGTGTCAAACATTGAGTCAACATCACGTTTGACGATATCGTAGATGCCGGGCACATTAAATTGATAAATAAGGCTGTCCGTGTAGATGTACAACAGTTTAGCTTTTTTGTCGGGAAAATTCGGCTTTATATAATTGTAATGAAAATCGTACAGAATAATTTTTAATAGGTCTAAAATCACCGCACCGATATAAATTGGTTTATTAAAGTAAACTTTGACACGATTTATTTCTATAATAACGATATCAGTCTCGCATACGGTGCAACTATGAAAGTTTGCCCTAGCGATAAGCGCTCTCGCACCGCCTCTTCCCTCCCATTTTGTAACTAATTTGACATCCGTGTGATTTCGCACATTCTCCATAGTCTTACCAAACACAGCGTTATTCATCAATTTGTAAAAGTTTTTCTCAAATTTGTTTCTGGGCTGTTTGCGCATGTTGGTGTTGAGCGTGATGCAAGGCTCGAGCCATGGAGATTGTGCGAACTTTAAAACTCTATACACTTTGACTAATTTCAAACCTAAACTCAGACATTGCTTTAAATTTCTATAGTGTAGTATATACTTCGTTTTCGGGAGAAGGGTGGTGGCGAGTTTAGGGATTTTACTACCTGGCGGCGTGAAATGCTCAGGACAGAGAGGTAGGTCTTTGTGTTCCTCGTGAAGCTCTGTAGGATAGTCCAAGTCCACCTCCAGGATGTAACCGATCGGCGAATCGTCCGGATGGGTTGTTATATCGATAGGATCATGCTCCCACTCGAACGAGTCGATTGGTAAATGTGCACTCATAGCCGCACCGTAAAGATTGTTCACATCGAAATACATAAGATACGATTCCACCTTATTTGGATCAAAATCTTTGCCCATAAATCTGTTATTGGCGCGAGCGTGTCAATTAGAACATTGCGCTACGCCACCTCAAATGCCTCTTTCAAAAAATAAAGCCATTTCGGGATCATCGAATAGTTGTAAATTCACCTTTGTGTGTTTAAGCATCGCATCAAAAGCAAGCCCCGGCGCCGTGTAGTAGTGCAACAGATCTAAATCGTATGTTTTAAAACAGCTAGCCCGGAAATTTTGGAAAATATCAGCAAGTAAAAGTACATCCGTCTTCAAATATAAATCGGAATAGGCTCCCAAAGACTCTAAACGGATTCCTTCCCAGACATTTTTAGCGTGCTCATAATCGGCATCTGTGATATTCGAATTGCAGAGTTGTGAGTAGAAATGATTCTTTGCAGGTAATTGAGTTTCGTCAAGTTTCTCCCAACAATCGACGTATTCGTAAGGGAAAACGCCTTTACGGGTCATCAAGCTGAACTGCGCGTGATTATTGTAAAATTTACGTGTTATACGTTTATCGGCATCGCCTGAATACGAAGAAAGTTTATCAATACTGCTAGCCATAAATCGAAACGAATCGATGAATCTCAAATGCATCATCTTCCCATCAACCTGCTTCGTGAAGGATATATATTTTTCCTTATTTATGGGTAGCAGTGTAACCGCTCCGGGAAAAATTAAAGCTAGGGATTCAATCAAAAAATGTGCATCGTAACCGGACAAATTGTGGAAAACTATTGGAATTGTATGCGACTCGCTGAAATTCAAATTACACCGATTATGCGCAGGACCGCGATATTTACCCGTGAAGTGACAATGATCGTGGCACTTTTTCTCCTCAGGAGGAAACGGCTTTTCGCAGATATGACAATTTTTCGCGCGCATGTGACGATCGCGTTGCACTTGGGTGAGAGACTCCATCGGAATTATATTTTTGATCCGTGACTCTACTTTAACCGATAAATCGTTAAGCTGCTGCATGAACCAATCTATGCAATCGGTGCCGCGTTTGCCATGAAACTCCGATAAGGTCTCATCATACGCGCAATGTACGTAGTATGCTACACTGTGCGGGATATGCTTTTGAATTTCATATGTTTTACGGTTTTGAAATTCGTCTACAGGTTCGCATTTTAATATACATTCGAGATCGGCGTAAACAACAAACGGGACAGTGCCTTTGTTTTTGAAATTTTTAAACTTTAAATTTAAATCTTCAGATCTTGGAAATTCCATGCGCACTTTATTCAACATAATACAATCCTGCCGATGGTGTTCGTAGGCGTGTTTCACAGCGAAGTGGCACAGGCATCTGTCACATAAAAACAGCCGGCCATTGTAATTAGACAATTGTTTGCTAACCAATCGCGAGAGATCTTTGATCCAAGCAAAGTGGAATCTTGGTGTGAATTCGCGGTTAATATCATGCTCGGGGCAATTGTTACTTTCAAGCATTAGAAGATGAATCGTGTCAACGTTTGCGCTATGCTGATTTTTACTCAAATAAATCGGCACGATGATGCTTTTCTCGGATTTTGCATGATGCGAAAAAGTTTCGGATTCTATTGCATATACATTGATTCGCAAATTATTTAATTTCTCAAACTTTTCCACGGCATGCAGAGTAGCGGGGAATTTGATGCCTGTGCAGTCCAACTCTCGAATATATCGGTGATAGCTATGCATCTGACTAACATTGATGTCGACCGGGTGGAGAACTGCGGTAACGGCCCACAGAAGACATCTTTCATCCTCGTTTTTGACGTTGACAACTGCCTTCTTGCGTTGAATGTCCATGGGTAGCGTAACGAATCTTGAAGCTCCTGCAGCGAGAGGCTGGTATCGGTTGATATTCACGGCAATATTTAAAATCTCGATCATACTCCAGCCGGAATCGCATTGTTCGAAATCTCCGACCTTTACGAGCAGTTTGTTCTTTGCGTCCGCGAACCAGCCGTCTATATCACTCGATGGGAGGATCGTCACGTTGGATGTATTGAAGCTTTTAACTTCCGCGGCGACCTCGTCATGCTTGACGTGTTCAAATTCGCATGTCAACATCATGTTGACCTTCACATTCCCCTCATTACGCTGTGCCAGCTTCAATTTTCCGACGATGATCTTCCACCCATCGCTCAAAAAGACCTCCAAATCCTTATGGCCAAGATTGGTGACAATGCCGGTGCGAATCCGGTTAGCAAAAGCGCTATCGACATCATCCCACTGTACACCCGCAGAACTGCCAATATTGCTGCCTGTCACCAGGCCATGCTGCCGCTGTTGCTGCTGGATCTTTGCCACCCAGGATTGTATGAGGGAGATCTTATGTCGGATTTGCTGTTTCGCCCCCACACTCATTCCCGGCTGTTGAAGAATATCTCGCAAAACTTGTATATTTGCTACTCCAATACCAATCCATTAATTAAAGACATCGTGACTTCCTTTTCCGGGAGTTTGCTCGCGCAACAAATTGTACGCCCCTCCCGTCTGCTCGACGAGTCCCATGTATGCTTCGGCGGCCATGACTTTGACGTTGGTGACGATGATATTCTGAACTTTTCACTTTCACGTGTTGTGTAAGACTGATGAGTCTGCAATGGATGTGTTGCCCTTATGTCGAAGGATGGTGAGGGAGGGAGGAAGGGAGGGGGAGGGGGGTCTCTGCGTTCTGCGGCAGCTGCAGCCTCCAAGATAAAAATTGTAGTCAACCACGTCTGAGCCTGCACACGCCCATCCCTCCCCTATCAGTGAAAAAGATAAAACATTGAAGATACCCAGTAGGAGAATCGGCTGACGAAAAGCGGCTTCGAGCGGCATAGAGATGAATTCTGATCCCTAGACTCTTGACCGAGTGATTTATGTTTATGGGACCTGACGAAAAGGGTTGTTTGGGAAAAGCATTTTGAGAAAACGTAGCAGCAGTCAGTAATTATTGCACCCAGATGGTGAGAATCCGACTCTGCGACTATTAGCCAAGACTGAACCGCTTAGTAGATTTGTGCATAAGGTTTTTGCGATGGTTCATAATGATGCATAAGCACATTTCCAAATATTCTGGCATGGTTTTAATTTCCTCCTTGTGTCCCTATCCCACTGCGTTTATTATCGGCATGAGCTGAAAGGCTGCATTTCCAGGAATTTTTTCAAGTGGTCTAGCGTTATCTAACTTAGAGCCTCCCGCCGTCGAACAAGATCCGACAAGAACCCCCTCCCCCCCCCCCCCCCCCTTAATGGCGCTGCAGTCGCCCCGGCCTGTAGGGATAGGGGGACTGGTGGCGGAAATTGGAACTAGAATCCAGAACTCTTATATCCTATCTACTGAATTGAGATCAATCGGGGGTTAATTCTGGTGATTGTTCCGTATAATAATATAAGTTATTGAGTATTCAAGTTACAAAAATATGAAAATGTTCGATACTTTTTTAGATTTTGATTTTACACATCATTTTAAATTAACGTAGGCAAAGTAAGGTATTCATTGCTTATCTTGATTCTGAATTCACCGCTTAAAGTAGGCTATACAAGCTCTGCAAAGCTTCAAATTTGTAACTAAACAGAATTTTTTGCTTCTTACTTTATTCCTCATGTGTGTAACCGACTCCACCGACGTCTTTTAGCGACCGAATACCCGGGTACCCACGGACCTTAATACTAAAAATTTTGTTCATTCGAGTGGAAAAATTGTTTTTTCTTTAATAAATACGAATAGTTATTGACTATTGTTAGAAAAAAAATACACCAGAGCAGTATTCAACAGTTTTTGGATTCCATGAAAAAGTAACCATGTGTTCATATGCACCTAAAAAGAGTAAAGCTGTCATTTTGTTATCTATGATGCATTCAGATACGTCAGTTGCAGATGATGCGAAACAGAAACCAAAAATTATAAATTATTATAACGAATATAAAACTGGTGTTGATACTATGGATCAAATGTTTTGGAGGTACACAAGCCAACGTCGATCATTGAGATGACCAATGGCATTGTTTTTCTGTATATTAGACATCTCTTCACTTGCATTATATATTATTTATTACAAAAATAATAAAACGATTGCCAAAAAAACGACTGAACGTCGTGTATTTATGCGAAGCTCAGTGAAGAACTGGCATTGCCAATGATCGAACAGCGCACAGCGAATCCTTAAATAATGCGCCACTTCACTACGAAGATTGCCATTGAAAGCATGTTAGGTCGTCCGATAAAAGAAACTGTCGATCCAAATCCTGGCCCAGTGGTTCCAAAGGATAAAACAGGAAGAAAAAAGGTGACAGGATCTTGTCATGTGTGCAGTAAATTGCCCATAAAACGACGACGCAAGACTCGTAAGAGTTGTAACAATTGTGAAGAGCCAGTATGTGATGAACATTCTATAAACATCATTCAATGTCTTACATGTCATCAATAATGTATTTAATTATAAACAGATGTAATATTTGATTTAGTTTTTCAATAAAATTTACTTGCATGCATTTTTAAATATCATTTTCGATTTATTTTACACGCATATTACTGTAGGTACCCGGGTACCCGGTTGCTATGGGCGCTACAGCTCAAGTTCAAGTTCATTTAAAAAACAAAATAAAAACAAAATAATTTGAATGCACTGATAATTATCTTCCTTTTTAGTTAAAAAACGACGATTCGGGCGCTTAAGGTGAAATACTAATTTATTTCGGAGTTATTCATACTTACACATCGCGATGGGTACCTGGGTACCCGGTTATTATCTTCCTTTTTAGTTAAAAAACGACGATTCGGGCGCTTAAGATGAAATACTAATTTATTTCAGAGTTATTTATACTTATACATCGCGATGGGTACCTGGGTACCCGGTTATACACATAAGGGTTAATAAATTCATAGGAAATAAAACAGAATGAATCAATATCTTGTTTACACAGTTACACTGTGTAGCGAGGCCAGATTTGACCGCCTCTTTAGCGAATAGATTTATATAGTCGATCTTGGTCAAGTCAAATTTGCGCGCCTAGTCGCCAAAGCTGACCAGAGATCTCGCGTAGCCGAGCAGCCGACACGCCACGGTTTTTGCGTTTGCGGCCCAGCGAAGCGAGAGTTCTTCTTGCGACGCTTGGAAAGGAGGGTACTCACCCTTTTCTTGCGTTTAACCAAAGCTTAGGGAGCAACCAGAAAAGTGTGAGAGGAGTGCATTGTGGACCCAGATTGCCAGGAATCCACGAGGGGTCGAAGTAAAATAAAAGGTACGGTAACTGTAATCAGCATTCTATGTTTTCTCTCCGTATCCATCCCCGTTCCACAGAGAATTTGCTCAACGTTTGATTGCCGGGAGCCTCGACTCGGATTTCCACGGCCCGGTGCTGGTCACACCGCGGGCATAGCTGACCTCGTGGCCAAGGTAAGGTGGCAAAACAGAAAGTAACCTTCCTGGCGCTCAGCGACAAAAATACGTGATTAAAAAAATTCGAGAACTTCAGTAAGGTAGAAGGCATCTATTTGTCCGGATCGCTTTATCGGGTTCCATGATTACTGATCACACGACAAAATATCACACGACAAAATATCACACGTCTAAATATATCACAAACGATAAATTTCGATTTCTTCGTATACATTTTCAAAATACCATAGCTTTTTCTACATTTCACATTGTTTACAAAGTTATATTGTGCACAAATTGTTTGCAATATGTCAAAAACGATAAATTTCGATTTCTTCCTATATAAATTCAAAAACCATAACTTTTTTACATTTCGAATTCTTTACAAAATTATATTGTACGCGACTTGCTTCAAACAGAGCACAAGTTTTTCTTGATCGTACGCCGAAACAACACGCTTTATTCGTTCATCGTAATCGCGATACTTTCGGCGACGCAGCCTAGCAATCTCGCGACCGGCATCAATTTGCGTGATGACCGCCTCCGTGGTGCTTTGCTCTTTTTGCAACGCCTCAATAAATCTCCCCATTGATGCATGGGCAACTCCAATGCGCCAATAAAAGCATTGTTCGTTCATGCTACAAAAGCACCCTTCGACCGCATTATTAGTTCGAGGCTCATCGCTGAGCACACATTCATAGCAATTCCACATTCTAATAGGAATCCGAGATGAACGACGACGTGCACCAACTTTCCTACCGACATAAGTCTCCTCAAAATACACAGCGAGATTCGTCAATTCCTCGGCATGCTTCTTATAGTATTCACTTTCAATTAACGCTTCATATGCGGCAACAACATCATCAACCGGAACGAAAGCTAAAGCGATCATCATTTTAATATTCAAGGCGAACTCGGAACTCCGACTACAGCAAGATTGTATGCCAAAAGCTTGAACTTTTCGCCAAATACATTGCCCGAAATGGAACAAACATCCATTTATTTCAACATTCAGGAAACACGCTTCTAATGCCGATACAAAAGCCAATTCAAAATCAATAACAACTCGTCGAGGCTCCAGCTGAGGGGCTTGTTCCAAAATCTATCGCAAAAACTTTGTATACAAGAGTTTGGTCTTGTTAGGAGCGAGCAAATATATAAGTGGTACTACCTTATAATGACGCAAGCCATGAATAGTATACAGTTGTGAAAAAATGGACGGTACAGATGAAAAAGTACCGTCCCCCAACCAAATATCGCACTCGGCCAAAAACTGAATATTTTTCTGGGTAGAAAAAACTGAAAAACGTTTGGCGCCTCCACTATCGTGCATCAAAAAAACTTCCCCTTTTAACGTAACGGTATACGCCTCTGGGATAATCATTTCGCCACGCGAATGCGGAGTCGGAAAGGGAGTACGCACAGCCGCTCGCGCACGTTGGACGCGTCGTTCAAGAGCACTATGAGACGGTAATTCGACAACAGCAGCTTCTGATAGATCTGACAGCACTTCAGCAATAATCGCACTGGTAGCCTCACGAGATTTTTTAGCCCGTTTCTTCATTTTTTCTTCGACTTTCCGACTCTCAATAGACGCGACGTTTGGAGCATGCTTATGCTCGGGCTGATCACCGACGATAGAGCCTACAGTTACGAAACCGTTGTATGTAGATAATAATACACACTCACAAATTACGAAAAGGTCCACAAATGAAAATGCGAAAAGAGAAAATATTTGTACCTGTACGCTTATCGGAGGTAGTTCGGATGTAACAATTACAAAAACGTTTTTTGTACTCATTACAGCGCCAAGTAATTGCTTCTTTGTTTTCACGATGACGCGAATATACGTATCCATCGTACATAAGAAGCGGTTTTCCTTTCCGAGATTTTAGAAATTTGAGTGGCATAATGTGATACACTGAAGACAGAATTAATACTAAATTGTCGTTACGATTACAAACGATGTACACTCAGTACACTGTATATCATCGGGAATCATCCCCACTCTCGCGTGACTGCGAACCATTATCCCTTCGCCCGCGTACAACGCTCACAACATACATACACAACATTGATCTCCGATAAATGATAGGATAATTTGAAACATTCACGCCTTGCTGTGATATACTATCGTCGTGATATTCTTGCGTGTGTGATTTTTTATCGTGTGATGGTTTGACGTGTGATATTTTGTCGTGTGATATTTTGTCGTGTGGTATTTTGACGTGTGATATTTTGTCGGTGATATTTTGTCGTGTGATATTTAGTCGTGTTACCCTTTATCGCGTTTAGCTGCACGATCTAGTAGATTCGCGTTACAACTGTCTTGACGCTTTTTTCTAACTCACAAGAACGATTGTTACAGCTCTGGTAGACAAGTAAACACTCACTACTGTGCCTTACGTGAGTAATATGAAAATTGCTACCATTTTGATAAAAGTATTACCACGTACTGCTCGTAAAATCAATTGAGATCTTCAAAAATCACTCATCAATGTAAAATAGATAAAAGCAAACTTTAAAAGCTAAGCATGGATATTCTGGTGTTTTTCGATGCCTAGCATCAGAATTTATGCATCAAAACAGAAACCCAAAAAGAAAAAGTTTTTTGCAACAGTGTGCGTAAAATTCAATTTTACACCTCGATATTCCGGGCGTAAAATGCTCCGTTTTTAAACACTGTGAAATTCGATTTTACACTTTGTGGGTGTGAAATAAAAACATCGTTTTTTACGTTTAAACATTCAAATAATACCAAGAAACGAAAATTAGAGGACCCTAAAAGCGGGTGTAAAATAATTACTGACATTTTTTACGCCCGCATTTCAATTTTATTTCTTTTCACTGTTCTCATCTGCTCCTCATCCGATTGCGAGTTTCCGTGTCTCAGTAGCACTCGGTCGGGGCGGTCGCAAGTGTATGTATCTCATTCGCTTCCCTGCGTAATGTGTAAACACATAATCAGTATCGCTTCGACTATCAACGGTACAACACGTGCGTAGTCCTTCGGTGTATACAAAATGAGTGATAGTGACTCTATTCCGGACGATATTTTGGCAGCTGCTCAATAATTTCAAAAGAAACCTTGAATAAATTATTTTAATATAACCATTTGGGTTTTTTGGGTTCATTTGGGTTTTTGGGTTCGTTTGGGTTTTTTGAGTTCGTTTGGGTTTGAGTTTGTGATAAATTAGGATATTTGAAAGCTATGTTCAGTGTTTGGGGGGGGGGGGGGGGGGGGGGACTCTGCCCCCCACCCTCCGGGCCCGAGGCACTCTAGTGGAAAACACCTTCCGTGTGTACAACACCTTCCACATGCATAACAGCTTTCCAGTGAAGGAAACTCAGCGGAGTAAACAAAACTAGAATCGAATTCATACATTACATAAATTACTTTTATCGACGAATTTTCCGCATAATGTTGCAAATAAAAGCGTATGCAACACGGGCGTAAGAGAGGGTTTTACGGCCTTGTTACATAATATACTATTTTGTTGAACTGTAATTGTTGATCATAGCGTGCAAAAAGTTTTTGAGTTTTTTCGGATTTTTCTTGAATTGCGAAGTTGAAAAATTTTGATCAAATACAATTTTTAGCTTTGAAGTGTCCAACATACATTCTCAAATAAAAAATAAAATACGATCATAGGATCACGAAGGGTACCTAAGCGTTTAGCGAGTGGGCCGCGTTAACAAAAGATTATAATAATAAGCAAGCCTCGGTATTCCATATTGGAAAAATCAAATTTCCTTATTTATTTGGTTTTAAAATCGATTTTCAACAACTTTGTGCACAAGTGAGATATTTTAAATTATTTTTTCCGTAATCCTGAAGAAATTTTCTTTCCAAAACCGCTATAGAATAGGCGAGATCCCGGAAATTGTCAAATTCCCTATGTTTCCAATCGAAAAGAAAATCAGGGGTCCGTCGGCGCAGTTGGGACGTGGAATAAAAATCTGAAAAAGTAGAGAATTTTTTTTTTAGAACTGGTGCGGATTCATGACTATCCATCATGATGTAACATTTAACGACCACCCTAATATACAGGGTGACCCAATACCCGGGGACCACCGGGCACTGACGGATTCTTTGCGAAGAAATAAGACTAAAATTACTTTTAACAACTTTTTTTTAAAACCACGGTTTTTGAGTTAGAGCCGTTTGAAGTCCATCAATCACAGCGCAGATGGGACCGCGCGCGCGAGCCGAGTGCGAGACTAGGGTAGTTGAGCCTGATGCAGCGTACGCTAGCCTCGCGCTAGGCTTGTGCGCCTGGCCCTATCTGTGTACCGTAATTAGGGGACTTCAAACGGCTCTAACTCAAAAACCGTGGCTTTAAAAAAAAATTGTCAGGAGTAATTCTAGTCTTATTTCTTTGCAAAAAATCCGTCAGTGCCCGGTGGTCCCCTGGTACTGGGTCCCCCTGTATACAATGTTGTCATATCGAGGCTTATACTGTTGATTATATATCACGCTCATATGTCTTCAGAGCGATGAGTAATAATGTATAATTCTATATGTACAGCACCTCAGTTAGCTCAGTCTTGTCGAGCACCGCGAAGAAGGAACACTGAATAAAAGCATACCAAAAAAATACTGAATTATTAACCCATATTCCCATATCCGAATCCGTATTCAATCGGTATATTATTGTTGCAATTCGAATATCGAGATGTGGCAGTATCCAGAAATGCGCTGACGCGACAAAGCAGAGAAACACCTCTTTCATGTGGCGAAATACATATGAATGCACGGACGCAGCACTGACCTCCTAAATAGTTCATAAAAGGCAGGCAGAAGATGAGTCCGGCGTCAGAACATCAAGAGCGTAGCGAGACGCGTTATTTTGAGATTTAACCTGATTATAAGTAAAAGCCTCTGTAAGCTCTTTGGAACCAAATTCATTTCATTGTAACATAATAAACTTCACTTTTTTTACGACTTGGTTTCAACCATTAATCCAACAAACGAACTACCGAAATAAATTGTTAGTTGTCGGAAGGATCTCAGGATCCCGATTACAACATTATGGTAAAGTAGTGAAGTGAGTCGATAATATAAAAATATGGCCGCTGGGTAAAGCAGTTAATTAATAATACAACCACCTGATAACGTCACAAACTGTTTGAACTGAAATGGCCGCCTCTACGCTGTCACGCTGTCGATCTTAAAAAAAAATTATGATAAATTATTATCATCGCTTATTTACCTATACCTATGTTATACAATCTTGAGAATAATTTGTAAATTTGGTGGTAATCGGTCATGCCGGTGGTTCTATACCGGGACCATCTCTAGAAACTAAACAGGATCTGCGCATGCGCGAATTTAAATCCGCCGTCCGTGCAGTCTGGCCACCCCGAGACCCTGCTGTCAAACTCTGTTTCTGTCGGCGATGTAGTTCACATGCATTTTTGAGGTTAGAATCTCAAGTTATTGAGATAGTCACTCGGAAAGGCTTGGGAAGCATTTGTTATTGAAAATTGATTGTTCAAAGAACGGTCGGAATTTAATGCTGATGCTCTTTGAAAATTCGTCCTATTCGATTGAAACAAGAAATCTGTTCAAATGTTGGGTGCTTGGAAGAAACGAAGCAGGTAGGTGGGGACAATTTCATTGACAAAAATCATTTTCATTACTTCATACATTAAGAATAACAATGAAATTTTTTTCTTTCAACAGAAAATACAGCCAAAATAATAGCATCTCTGCTGTTAGCTGATGTCTTCTCTTCCCATTCAATTCATGACACATGCAGAGATCATCGGCCACTTTTGTTGGTTGGAAAAGGAAGTTGTAGATCTTACGGTTTCTTTCAATTTCAAATCTAATCTAAAGAAATCTAATCCGAAGAGTAAAACTCAGAAACATTCTGTGACACAAGTTAAAAATCAACATTTTCAAAATGTGCCTCAGTAATTAACTTTAAGGATAATCATGTTTTAGAGTAATGTTCAGAACATTCATATGAAAATATTGACTTATCGGATTCAACATTGTACCCCTTGTTCCTTTGAAACAAATGAATATCTAATTTTCACTGAAGTCCATGAAAATATTTACTTAAACCTAAATCCAATACAATATCTTGTTCATAGTGCTCCGAACATCATCCAGTAACATGAATATCCGGAAGGAATCCCTCTGTCGCAGAAACCGTTATAAGGTTCTTTGTTTTTAACTTGTGCCACTAGATAACTTTTGCATTGCAGATTCCATTTCCAATCTTAGGATGAGATTTTTTGTTTCGAACAGTGTTAACATGGGATGCAGAATTAATTGTAATAAATGGAGATTCACAAACTCTCAGTTTCAATGAAGGACCATTGTAAGAGTATAAAATTGAATCTGGTTTCAAGCTTTCAATAAGTTACCGGATGACTCCCTGATAAAGATTCATCATAAAAAAGTTAGCCAGCAAGTAAGTCCTATTGTAGACAAAGTGATCATTTGTAATGTGTACTAGTAAGTGAATGCATTCCTTAGACCTTGCTGGGGTTAAACGAGGCTCAAGCACGGATGATAGCTGCAACTAGCTAGTCAGATGATACTGTCGATTAATATTGATTTTAAAGACATTTTCAACTGAAGTTATCCAACATTTTTAGATTGAGATTGGTTCAGTTTACACATCAAAATTCATCCTTGGAATCTGATTTAACACTTGAAACACTATTCATCTGAATTGAATACCAAGAGAGTGAAAAATAAAATATCAAAACTGCCGAAAATAAAATTTGAAAAATAATGCGGGCCAATAATACTGCTTGGATTACAATGGTGCACGGAATGATTGCTCTGTAAAATTAGTTAGCAGCAATTGTTGAATAACAAACTTTTTACTATTGGCTCGATAGATCTAAAATGATGGAATATTCAAACACCATGATCTGTAGTGTGTCGTGCTCTTCAATTTTGCCACGACTGATGTTCAGAAGGTGGCGATGACCAGAAGAAATTCCTTCGGATACCTGTTGTCTAATGGAACAACGGAACAACCAGGTTCGATGGTTGGAACGGTGGCACCAATCGAGAAACTAGGGTCCTAGCCACCAAAACGTTTTGACCATCAGGTAAGGTATGATTTTCATCCTATTATCCAAACTTGAAACTTCAAGTCTGTCAGAACAAACGAATTTTATCATTGAATACATGTGAAAATATTGTAATATGCAAATATCATAGTATCAGAAATTTACTTACACGCTTCAACGCCTGACAACTTTAGTCTCGCTTCGATGATGTTTGTTTCCCACCTGAAAATATTAAAAGATATTATCATCAGACAAGAGCTTCTAATTGTTTTGAATACCACTAATTTTCAATAAATTGCGACAGAAAAACGAATTGCTACTTTTTGCACTCCTAAGCTTTGTGTTTCAAGATACACTATTTCTTTTATTCCTTGTTACTGATTTTATTTTAATATTTCATGTTCATTGGCACTGATTACTGGCTTCCGGAGCACTGCACTGTAACAAATCTACTCTGGAGCAACCTTCTACTGGGTTTCAACAATCCATTTATTTGTAATTTTATGTAAATAAAGAATCTGTTTGAAATAAACAATATTTTTACTTACCTGCCTCAGTTTGTCTAGACTCCCACTCGTTGATGACGTTCCACATTTAATTTCAGATTTCTTCTTTCAATAAATAACTGATCCAATTTCTGTAGCTTTTGATATTTGTTTCTCCATTGACGCCTTTATTGTGTCGATTAAATATCTTCTAATATCAACTACGGTATTGCTGAATGACACTTTTCGTAGAAAATTCACGATAAGTAGGAATAAATATCAACATAACCTCAATACGCTACTTTACGCTCGAGATATTCAGAGCCTTGTCACATTTCGTGTACGTTGGTCGCCTTGGTTAGCTGACGAAAATTACTCCGCGGGGCAATTTCGCTGACCAATGAAATTGAATCATTTGGCGCATGCGCAGTTCCTGTTTAGTTTCTAGAGATGGTCCCGGTATATGAAATAAGTGAGTGAGTAAATCAGTGATCGAGTGTCGTAAGGGTGGAAAAGTATGACGACTGTGGTTTCATGCGACTAATAGTAATTATTACCGACATCTGCATTACAGGCTCTTGTGTTTGCATAAAACAGATTCTCTGAGCTAGGTGTAAATAAAAAATCGAATCAACGAAGATACGAGATTCTACAAACGATATAAATTTGCAAAAGAGTGCGAATAACAATCAGAAACATTTGTGTCACGCACAAATGGCTAGCAAGAAAATGCCCAGAATAAGGTTGTTCGCTTTTCATATATTTGTCAAAACGAAGCTAACCAGAGCTAGTGGAAGAATAGTCATGATGCCTCAACTCACACGGTATGTTACATAAGTTGATTCATAATAGGTGACGTTTCTTCACATAACATGTAGACGATAAATAGAACAGCCTAAACCCTTTCATTTCCACCGAATGCATGACTTATTTGTTTGTTGATTTGTATGTTTTTTACCATTACCTAGAATATGTCTCGATGACCAATCCAATCAATTACACGAACATGATGGTTCAAATTAATAACAAACGACGGAATTAAAAACGAAGTCTGCCTACTGCTTCGAATCACACAGTCGACATTGATACACTATCATATTCGATATCTGCTACATTAGCTTGATTCACATCAAACACGCTTGAAGAATGAGTAGCGAGTGGAACCTTTTCATTGACTGCTTATTGTTTTATATGTTTCACAGTCACCTGGGTCATTTCTATCCTATTATCAATCCGTTAGAACAGGGAGACGTTTCACTTTGACAAGACGATGGCACAAAATGGGAAGTGGCCCGCAGGTGCGTCAAAAGTTAACACTCCATGTGTCTCATCAGAATGAACCAACTTCCATGAGACTACAAACCACCAACCTAACCTATTGATACTTTGGTATCACTAACTGCTTGCCAAGAAAACTGATATAAATGTTGATACCCGTAATCTAATAGTATGTATTGTGACGTGGCGGGTCTATCAGCCCGTCACCGACCCGCACCTCCACTCCCAGGCGGCCGCGTGAATCGCTCCTAGAGAGCAGGGGAGAGTCCTGCCGCGCCGCGCCGATGAACAGCCAGAGTTAGCTTTAAGATTTATGTATTATTGCTAATGCTTTTTGTTATTCCCCCACCAAATTCTCTGAGGTGACCGCCACTGCCGCCGCCACTGCCGACGCCGTCCAACAAACACCCTGCGCTGCCGTCGCGAGAAATCGGAGGGACCACTGGACGACCGGCGCAGAGTTCGAAGCCTCGGACCCAGTAGTCGCGCTGTTGCTTGCATGAACATCGATGCCGCCAGAGACATCCTGCTGCTGCCACCCAGGGGTCGAGTTGCCTTCACCTGAGTCTCTGCTAAGCCCGGCCTTGCCACTCGGCACCCCAAAACAACCGGACTCGGACTCCCCCTGGGTACTCCGATGCCGAAAAGACGCTTCCGCCTTCGCATAGACCACCCTCGCAACCCGCAGCACAGCGCGGCGAACAGACCCCGGCTGCCTAGGCTCCCGCCGGTCTCTCGCCAAAATTCACCTATCACCCTTCCCCCCGTAGCGCCACCGCGGGATCGCGATCGTCGAGAGCGGGCGGCCACCACATTCTCCCTTGCGCTGTGAATCAGTTAGCCACGATTACCACTGTTCTGCATCGTACCGAGTTTAGCCTATAATTATTGTGTTTATTGCTGCTTATTGTTCTTTTGTATCTGACTATCGTTGTGTAGATCATTGATACCGAGGGTTTTGGGAAGACGAGTAGTTGCCGCTTCCAAGCCAGGATCCGTTTGCCGTGCAGAAAAGGTAGGCCGACGTTAACCCAAATCTCGCTGGTTATAGTTTATCAACGGCCTCAGGCCATTTTTCTCTTCGCAACAGGTTGCCGGCCAGCTTCGGTCGGCCATTTTGATTAAAAGCCCGCGAGCCTCGTGGTAGCTAAGCTTTTCGGCCCGAGTGAGGACCCTCTTCAGAACGAATAATTTATTGATAACATCTTATAAAGATGCGACGGAAGTACATACAATATGAATTTTATCCGAAATACAAAAAATGACTTAACAACAATTTACAGTGAAGTGGGCCCTTATTCGATTATCTATCTGTTGGAACAGACACAGATTGTACTTCAATATGACAATGTCCTGACAAAAAAAGACGGTCCACGGCAGCTCCGAAGTTGGCACTCTACGTATCTCTCATTGTCCTGAACCAACTTCCACTAGCCTGCCAACCACTAACTTCATCTGTCTATCTATCAGCACCACTGACTTTGCAACGACATGGCTGATATAGTGCCAATACCTTTCTGTAAACTATGACTAGATCACCCGTAATCATATGAAAAAGACTGCAAACTCTATAACGATTCAATTATAGTATAAATGCATGACTAGTTGCATGTTTCTTGTTTTGTATATGATAGTTGTTTTGTATGTTTTTCACAGATACCTAAATTGTTCTTATTCTCAATCCATTGACAGAAATTATACTCAGTCTTAGTGTCAGTCAAAATCAGGATGTGAGCGTGCTGGATGTTTTGAACCAAAGGATTATTCACTTGTGGATTTTGCTGAATATGCCGCTGAAGACTTGTAACTTCTTTCGCGAGCTTCTAAACTCTTGTGCAATCAAATCTGTTAAGTTTGTCTGTCTGCTCTAACTGTCGAAGCACCAGTGTTGCATTGCAAGATGAAACACTCAACTATGCTACACAAGGAAATTAAAAGTAGCAGAGTAAGACTAATACTTACTTTTACCGCAAGAGTAAGACTAATGAATAGAATGCAAGCTGCTTCAAATCATTAGAAATCTCATAGAATCTTTGAAATCGTTTGAAATCTATAAAATCTTGTTAAATCATCCAGAATCCACTAATATCTTCTGTACTTGAATTAAAATTTCTTGAAATGTTTTAAATCATTTGTAAACTTGTGAAATCGCTCTTGGCAATATTTGGAACGATTTTGTTTCGTATTCACGCGCGCTCTGACGCATGTGCGTGTGTGTTTTCTTCCAGTGTTGTTCTCTTGAGTGGTGTGAGCCGATAACTGTAGTCCTCTCGCTTGACCACAATCGAACCAGTGCGTGGGCTGCCTTTGCCTATACAAAAAGTGAGAACCCGACGCGAAGCTCTACTATATTCAAATTCACTTCACAATAAAAGTGTAAAAGCCAGTACGTGTATCTCAAGAAAACTTCACCGGCTTGTGTTACTTATGAGCCCTGTTTGCCTCATCCTCACACGAGTCACAAGCGCGTACCAGCGTGCGCGTATTCAAATTATGGAATAAAACAGATTTAAAACCTCTGAAATTATGATAAATCATTCAATTACTTGTACAACTGTTTCACATTACATTTATCGTAGACTCGTTTGAAATTTTTCGATATTATTCGAACCCAGTAAAATCTTCTAAAATAAATATGATGGAATGCCGTAAAGTCAATTTGACAATGTTAAATAATATAAAGTTTTATAAAATCTTTTCAGATGTTTGTGAAATCAGTTGAATCACGTGATATTTTGTGAAATCTGGTCAAATCAGTCGATGCCTTGTGAAATGTGCTATCTACCAGATTATTGAAATGACATACGCTACAATAAATATGCCATTGACTAGTCGTTTCGAATCACACGACTTGCATCTGCCAATTCAACATTAGGTATAATTCCTTGTCATTGCAATATATTGACCAATTATTGTCATTTAAATCAATCTATTGTTCATCCTAATACTAACAGTTTCGATGTTATGTCAAATATGTTACAAGTATACGACACGTGTATGATTAAATAGTGGTAAATCATTACATATGTTTGCCTCTCGCAAACAATTCTATATGTAACTTTCATCTGATCGCAGTCTTAGATTATATTCTACCTACTCGACACGAGAAATATTAAATTTGCAGGGTGCAACTTGAAAACGACTTGGAAATAGAATAACACTGAAAACTCCAAGATTAAATACAATTATATCTGTGTAAGGTTAAACCTTAAGGAAGATTGAATTTCCTGGACAATCCTGGGTCGGTAAGGTAGAGGGCTCAAGACGAGAGAGAAGAAGAAAAGAACAAGAACGTAACGAAATCAGATGAAAGAGTAATAAGATAAATTTGACAGCTCAATAGGAAATCGATTTCGAATGCTGTTTCCTTATTGCAGTTTAGTAATCGATGTAGAAAAATAAGCAAACTGTAATAATCTAGAAATCAACAAATCTTTATTGCAGAGAAACTTTTTGCATAACCTATTGAGTCAGTCCTAACCTTGAAGGGGGGAAAATTACTACACATTATCAAACAACATTCTCGTCGAGAATAACGATGGAGAAGTTGAGATTTGACTTCAACATGAAAGGGACCACGGACGGGAAATCAAACATCATGTGCATAACCTCAATCAGGACACCTGATTGACGCACGTTCGGAATACCAGATGAACACCAACCGGCAAACCAACACACGTCAGTAACAAGCACGCCAGCCTTTACAAAAATAAAAAATACAATAAATAAAAGACACCAAACGAGGGATATATGGATCACCCTAACGGAAGGAATGTCCAAGACCTACCTAGGTGGCGATGGGAATCTTCAGTTCGGCGACCACTTCCTAGAAGAATTAACCAAAGGAAAGACGGCCACGGCTACGACAAGCGCCACGGACGAAAAAATGGTAAAAATACTGAAACAATTAATGGAAAGCAATCAGAAACCCGAGATTTGAAATGTAAGCAAAATAGCAAAGGAATTTCTGATTGAAACCTTCACTAATAAAACTCCGAACGCACGGCAGTGGATAGAGGAATTCGAAAGAGAATGTGAAAGGTTCGACGTAACGCAAGACAAAAGAAAGATTGAAATTCTGAAATGCTTCCTAGAAAAGGCTTGCATGGACTGGTATAGTTGTACGCTATTCAAGCGGTCGATAGAATCAGAGTGGAAAGACTGGAAGCAAAACTTCTGCGATACGTTTGCAAACAGAGGCTGGACACCAATCAGATACGCGATGATCTTCAGATACCAAACAGGATCTCTGTTGGAGTACGCAGTGAAGAAGGAAAAATTACTATTAGAAGCGAGAAAATCAATCGACACGGGTACGTTAATAGACCTCATCGCAACCGGTCTGCCCAACTTTGTAGCAGATAGGATCGATAGGGAAGCAGTAGAAAAAACAGAAGATCTTTATAACGAGATAGGAAAATTAGAACACTTAGTCCACAAAAAAAAAACAGCGAAGTGAAAAAAAATAAAAATTACAACACAAGAGAAAAAACACCACGTACAATATGTAGGGGTAAAGGTAAAGGCACACGCTTCCACCCTGAAGCGGAATGCTGGTTCAGGAATAAAGAAGACAGAATAAAAAGCGTGAACAACTCGGTACTGGAAGTAAAATTAAACAACCAGGACCCAAAAAACTAGACGTAACACCATTAATCACACTTAAGATAACAATAAATGAAACAGTGGACGTACTTGGAATTTATGATTCGGGCTTAAACGTGTCACTGATCAACTCAAAATTAGTACACCTGAAAATGAAAAATGAGAACAATACGGAAAAAGCTAACATAAGAACGATTAATGGTGTGAATAAAACAGAGGGGTTCGTAAGATTGAGAGCTAAAATTCTAGCTATAGAAGAAGATGAAGATGTGTTCATAGTGAACAATGAAAGTTTCAAACATGAGTTCATAATAGGTCTCCATTGTATGAAAAAATACAAAATGAGAACTTGAAAATAGAACGAAGAATTCCCGAAAACACAGGAAAACATGAAGAGGGAAAAGAAGAATAAAATAAGAAGCAGGAGAAAAGTGAAGCTGAAAATACAACAATACACCAAATAAACTTTAATGAACACATACACGTGAGTAAGTTCGGGATGTCAATAGACCACTCAAACGACCATGAGAAATCATTAATAACAAAACTGGTAGATAACTACAAACAAATCTTCGCTTAGGATAAATATGACATCGGCACGGTCAAGGACTACGAAGCAAGAATAGATCTGATAATTGATAAACATTGCAGTTAAAGACCATATAGATGTACAGTGGAGGATAGAAAAGAGATAGAACAACAAATTTCACAGCTGCTAAAAAGAAATCTCATAGAAGAATCGTATAGTTCCTTCGGTGCTCCAGTAACACTAGCATACAAAAAAGAGGAGAAAAAACGATCAAGACTATGCATGGACTTCAGAGACCTGAATAAAATACTAATTCCTTAATGACAACCATTCCCTCTAATTGGAGACTTGATAGAGAAAACAAGAAACTGCAAGTACTTTCCAAAAGTGGATATTAATTCTGCGTTTTGGTCAATTCCACTACGAGTGGAAGACAGAAGAAAAACAGGATTTGTGACCCAAGAAGGACACTACCAATGGACATGTTTACCGTTTGGACTGAAAACCTCGCCGGCTATCTTTCAAAGGATCCTGAGCAACATAATAAGGAAGCATGAACTATCAAAGTTCACGGTAAACTACATTGACGACATCATGGTTTTCTCGGAATCGTTCGAAGAACACATCGAACATTTAACGAAACTACTGGACGCAATCACGAAGGAAGCCTTCAGATTGAAACTCTCAAGATGTACGTTTGCATCGGACTTGGTCCAATACTTGGGCCATGTGATAGGCAACTCAATTTCCCCAATGAGGGATAATCTAGTGTCAATACGAAACTTTCCGGTACCGGAGACACAGAAAAATATACGACAATTTTTGGGAAAAGTTAACTTTTACAACGAATATATACCAAAAATTTCAATCATACTGGAACCGCTGCACAACTTACTGAGAAAAGGACAGAAATTCATCTGGTCACAGGAATAACAGGAAACTTTCGAACATCTAGAAAATCTCCTCTGCACGCAACCAGTTCTCACGGTGTACGACCCAAAACTACCAATACCCATCTACACGGATGCGAGTCTACAAGGCATAGGAGCAGTATTGAAACAACCACAATCAGACGGAAGCTCAGATGAAAAACCAGTAGCCTATTTCTCGAAAAAACTAAATGAAGCACAAAAAAAGCTATATATTTAGAATGCTTAGTGGTGAAAGAAGCCATAAAATACTGGCAGCACTGGCTTATGGGCAGACAATTCAAAGTTCTCTCAGATCACAAACCGCTCGAAAACATGAACATAAAAGCAAGGACAGACGAAGAATTGGGGGATATGGCTTACTATTTGTCACAATACGACCTTGAATTAAAATACCATCCAGGCAAAGATAATCTCGAGGCAGACTCTGCTCTGTCTGAGCAGAAACCCGGTGTTAGAGGCGCATGGAGAGGTGGAAGCCAATCTGAAAATAGTGAATTTAATAAGCTTGGAGGATATCATCACAGATCAGAAAAAAAACAAAAACATGGCAGACAATAAAAATGAAAGGATCTCCAGGAATAACCTATACTACAAAAAGGTGAGAAGAAAAGACAAAATTATACTATCCGAAGACTTGAGTAAAAAATTATGAGAAAAAACGCACAAGGATTTCTGTCACATCGGAATAAAACAAATGCAAAACAAAATTAGACCACATTATACGGCAAAAAACTTAACGGAGAATATAAAAGAGATCTGTAGAAATCGCGAAAACTGTAAAAAAAATAAATCAAGAGGACAATATAAATTCAGCCTATTATCGCAACTGGGTCCCGCAAAAAGGCCATTTGGAATAATATCAATAGACACAATCGGAGGTTTCGGCGGCTCACGATCGACAAAAAAATACTTACATCTCTTGGTAGACCACTTTAAGAGATTCGCATACGTTCGGACGTCAAAAACGCAGAACAGTAATGATTTCATCAAATTAACAAAAGACACATTAAAAAATGGTGACATCGGCAAAATTCTGACGGATCAATACCCAGGAATGAACTCAAAGGAATACAAGTACTTCTTAAACGAAAAGAACATACCAATCATATTCACAGCAGTAAACGCACCTTTCTCCAATGGTCTAAATGAAAGACTCAACCAAACTCTAGTCAACAAAATCAGATGTGTACTGAATGAAAGAAAAAGCAAATCAGCGTGGGCAACAATAGCACACGAATGTGTAAAAAAGTACAACGAGACGGATCATACAGTCACGGAATACAGCCCAAAATATTTGCTAGAAGGTGCGGATACCTCGATCCTGCCGAGCGAACTGAAACAGAAACAAACAAAGGAAGACCTGGAAAAAATGGGAAAATCGCTTGAGAAAACAGCATAAAATACCACAATTACAATAAACAATTATTCGATAAACACCGGGAAGAGCACGAATTTAATGTCGGGGACCAAGTATACGTGGAAAACGGAAATCGCCTAAACAGAAGAAAGTTGGGCGAACTGAGAGTCGGACCATACACAATCGCGGAAAGAATATCAAGCTCAATATGTAAAATAGATACCGGACACAAAAAGCCAGAGTCAAATCTGTTTCACATCACGAAACTCATCCCCACTCTCAACTCTACAAGTGCAGCAGACACGGATGATGCATAAAAATCTTGCACGGAAGATCTCCACCGGGGGGAGGGGGGGGGGGGGGATGTAAGGTTAAACCTTAAGGAAGATTGAATTTCCCGGACAATCGCGGGTCGGTAAGGTAGAGGGCTAAAGACGAGAGAGAAGAAGAGAGGAACAAGAACGTAACGAAATCAGATTAAACAGTAATTAGATATTTTAGACAGCTCAATAGGAAATTGACTTCGAATGTTGTTTCTTTATTGCAGGTTAGTAATCGATGTAGAAAAATAAGCAAACTGTAATAATCTAGAAATAAACAAATCTTTATTGCAGAAAAACTTTTCGCATAACCTATTAGGTCAGTCCTAACCTCAAAGGGGGGAAAATTACCACACATTATATCTGTTTCAGGAAAGTTTAAGAAAATCAATATGCAGAACTTGAACTACAGTAAAATTACTCGAAGTGTGAACTGGAATCACTGCCCAACTATACGTATGGGCCGACATATGAAGCAAGGAGTCATTGACCTGATCATTATTCATAAGAAAAGAAAACACTATTAATAACGGAGGTCTGAGTCAGCCATGTCCGCGTATGTAACCGGCTTAGTCGTCAGCGTAGCCCAGCTGACCGCCTGGTCGTTACAATACACTTTATCTAATTTTCTGATCCATCAGCAGCGTGATCATGAATCGATGACATTCTTAAGTATCTCATGAAGAATCTAACGTCAGTCACAGTTGGTCATCGTTCCATTTGGTTTATTTATTAGAACGTGTCGTACGCCCAAAACCAAACTATAATTCCTTAAACACATCTTAGTTCAGAAAAATCAATATGAAACTGATATAATGTATCTTTACTTTCGAGTATGCGTAAAATCCTCGAAACAATGTATTTTGAGATCCTGCAACGTAGGTCGCACGCGACATGTATTATTCAATGGCAATTTAGTGTTCAGAGTTCAAAACTGTGTACGATAAAGTTACGTACTTAGATCGAAAAATATTGGCTTCACTTTTTGTAATTGACAGTTGAATAAAGTGTGTCCAAAAAAAGAGAAAAAAATTTCCTGCATCATTTTCACCTCGCAATATACCTCGCAATGTTGCTATTTTGCGTTCTCATCATAGCGATTAGAAATCATAGCAATGAATGAAATATGAATGCTATAACAGATCTCAACTGGTATGATAGTTGTGGTTCAATGACAATTGAGTAGCATCATTGCTACATACTTACAAAAATTATCAAAATCTAGGCAAAAACATCTTAAATGTAAAAATACCCGTCAAGTCACCAAAACTACATCACATCACGAATACAAGAACAACTTAGGCCTTGCCTATCTCTATCGTGAAATTAGGAAAAAACCCCACACCCTAGGATCTCTCAGAAAGGAGGTTGACGTCGTGAAGTCGGACCTCGCTGTTCCGTGTAGTCATATCAAAACATCATTCCAAGAGCTACGTGTTTGGCGGGCACATTTTTCTTTAAAATTAACAAAGAATGCTAAAGCGACGAAACAATCACGGAGACTAATCCGTCACATTATGAACGTGAAATAGTGACCTGAAAATATGAATTGTACATGTTCTTATAGCGAACGATAGTATTTATTTAATCACACAGACCAAAAACTCGATGCGGCATAAAAACAAAATGCTTAAGTACTTTATGTAACATGAGGAACTGAAGTTCTAGTTTGTACAATTGACCTGCCCAATTTCTTGTGCTTACATGTTTACTGCAAAATATTTTGATTTTCACTTACTTCGTCTTAATTCACTCATAAGAAGTATCCATTTACCGGATATCGATGCCTAAGAGTGTACGGGAGGGCTGAATTGTAGGTACGTACACTTCTACGCATCAATATTCGGTCCGCAACCAACGGCATTTGATGGAATAGAAAAAACAAGAATACTATGAATAATAAAATTAGCAGAAAAAGTCATTGAGATGTTAGACTAAGTAGAGGAGCAAGGGGGATTCTGCGTAGAAATACCTACTTTACCAGCCAAGCTCCCTCCCGGCACCCCAGACGCAAACCCTTGAAGGTTACCCACCACCTTCGTAAGGTAAGATGTGCTCTGTCTATTGCTCGTCGGTAAAGAAATCCGCCAAATTAGCACGCTTATCGGTAAAAAAGGCCTCAAATTGGCTGGATCGTCGGTAAAGAATGCTGCAAATTGCCGTAGTTTTAGCCGTCGAGCGTTCTTCGTCGGTAAGAAGTGCTCTGTCAGTTACCATAGGTCTTACCGTTAGCAGGTAAATCGCGCTCTAAGTTACCATGCTCATCGAGCGGGATCAAGAATCTGCCTTACCAAGCGCAACCGCAAACCCACAACCGTTCAACGTCGAACTCATGTACGTTGAACTTCTGGAAGGTTCCATGAGTCAGCTTCTGAAAGATTCTTCCTCCGGCGATCGAGAGGTTTCGAGGCGAAAGTGCGACGTTGGGAGGCTTATGCAATGACTCCGACAAGTTTCGACTTGACGTCGAGCGGTCCAAAGACAAAGGATTGCGGTGCGATGTTGGATATGACGACCGTGAACGAATTTAGGCTGACAAACACTTCTTGGAATCGGTCAGCAAGTTTCGACTTGACGTCGAGTGGCCCGCGGTCAAAGGATTTCGGTGCGACGTTGAACGTGACGACCCTGTACAAATTCTCGCAATTGAGAATGACAAACAGTTCTCGGAATCTGTCGACGAGTTTCGACTTGACGTCGAGAGGCCTGCGTCCATCGGGTCTTGGTACAACGTTGAATTCTGGAAGGTTCTGAAATTGGTTAACGCTAACTCTTAACTAGCAGGGAGGAGGTTTTAACTCAACGGTTAAAATTGGTAGAAAACTTTTTTTATTGATAACAAAGAGTAGAGTTTTGCATGTTTGTTCTTACTGAACGGTATCGTGACCGGTTTACATACCAATTTTTTCACCCCACCACTCAGCGGATTATACTCAATTATACGATCGTGTAGAAAGCAATATGCAGATGTACCGGAAGGAAAGTTATTTTTAGCCTCAGATTCGATACGAATGTCAACCGGTCCAGATTTCAGAACCTCGTTTTCTTTCGAACAGTCGATGAATATCAAAGGTTCGTACTGTAGAAATTCGCTCTTTGTCAACAAAAGCTCGGGTTCCTTGCCGTAGTACGTAGCATGGAAGTTGCCCTATTGAAAAAATCGTCCACGAAAACGAAGTCAGTCCGACGTCGAGTGTACGTCGTAAATTACGGCGTGAACTTAGTCCGAACATACGTGTGAGCTCAGTATCATGAACCGAAATCAGAAACTAGTCCTGAAATTGGGATAGTAAACGACGTCCTCATAACGTAATGATTACGTCGTTTGGTACTTCGTTCACTTTGTCGTTTTCACGTCGTTTCTACGTCGCTTTCACGTCGTTTAGACGTAGCTGTAGATGCAACGAAAATTCTGCCTCGACGTGCATTCGCATTGTTTTTTTCTGAATCTTAATGTCGAATATAATCTCAATTTTCGTGACGCAAAGAAAAAACATTGGGCACTTATTTGCATCGCATATAATTCATTTCCTTTTTACATACATATACATAGATTTTCATGTCCACAGTCAGTCAATTTTTCCGATATGGCACTTAATTTTCCACGACGAGTATAGCAAACATTTCCTAATGGTTCGTCTAGAGGTTATAAACGCGTACAATTGATGGATTTTTTTATTTTAGTTTAACATCTTGTTTTGCATCAATGCTGTTCGTAACTTGTAGGACAAGTTCGGAGAGCGTGAATTGAATATCAAAAATCATAGTTAAATAGCTCTTTTAATTACGATACAAATATATCAATAATCATTACCAACTAATCATAATAATTCATCAAAATTCAAGTAATAAATCTCCATATTTAAAAACGAATAATTTTGAACATTCCAAAATGTATTCTCTCATTCTTAATGGTAAACATATAAAACTATGAAGTTCACCGTGATCTAAAAGATATTGAAAACTCCAAAAATCGTCATTATACCGTTCAGTTGAACTATTGTCATTAAAGTCGATAAACCTAATATGCATCAAAGTTACGAAGATAGAACATATTACCATTACGAGCACACGCAGTGTGTCAATGCTTCCTGTTTTGAAAAGTGACTGTTACTAGTATGTATGCAGGTATACTTCCTTTCCTTTGAACTATTATGTCTAGTTCCATTATTTAATCATTTTACTTACAAAAACTAGGTCAACAATACAAGGTGAGTGAGTGTAGAATAAAAACAAAATGCGCCTATACAGCACAGTGTTGTATACCGATAAGGTAAACAAAATCATTGATTTACAGAATATAAAATAAAAAATCTTAATAATAGTATAGGTTCGGAACGGCACAAAGGTATTCGTTTCCGTTCGTCGTCATATGCACACATACCTTTGTAATGTCATTGGTTAATACAGCTGATTGCTCGTTGGTAATAGATACGATGTTTGTCAACATATTACATACATTGTCGTACGCATTAGTAGTAGCAACTTCTGACACAATTGTGTACTCTTTTTTACTTGCAGCATCGACTATGAAGTAATGTATTTGAACGTACGACCCGTTTTTTAGTAGAGCGAAGGAGTTGTCAGAACGTTTTTTGCTTCGCGAGGCAGACGTGTACAAGCAAGAGTTCTTGACAATTTTGGTATAGGAAACACTGTGTTCTTGGAGGTTTAATCTTTGAAACCATAAACCGTCTACTCGGGATACAGAACCAAAATATCTTATGCCATTTAAACGAAACGATTGTTTAGCCTTTGTTGTTCCAATCGATTCACAATATTGATTTACAGCGGATGAAGAACAGGGACCAACGTGGTCGTTCAAAGCGGAATAACTGTATTTCAAGGTAACTCGACGGCATATCTGGTAGTGTACACCTTTGGCTGCGTGTATAACTTTTAACAATTCACCGTTTCCGGATTCGAGGGCATATGCATTATGCGCCCACAGGGATCCCCAATATAATATACTTTTTACCAAGTGCAGAAGCGAGTGCACATTGAAAGTCATGGCTGTCTTTCCATACAGAATCTCAGTTCCACCAACGATTTCGTGTAACAACTTATTTGCCAGTTCTACTTCACAAAATGTCAGTTTTCCCATATTGAGTATATAAAAAGCTTCTGCAAACAAAGCCCAGTGCATCAAAAATCTGTGTGGCAATATACCTGTAAGAACAACCATACTATAATAAATCGTCCAGTTCTCCCACTCCCGAGCTTTCCAGAATTCTTTCTCTGAAAATGGTCGAGTAAGTCTGACTACCTGATGTCGTGCTTTAATATTGATCATGAGTGCATCGATGGTTTTTGTCATAGCTCCAGGCAACAAACCAGATTTCTGATTATTTCCGAAAAACATAGTGGCGAATCGTTTCGCAATTCCGGCGCCACAGTGCAAGGAATCGCACACACAACCGTCAATGATGTCATGGTGTAACAAATTTATCAATTCAGACGGACGCTTGACTCCTAAAACAGGTTTACGGAATTCGGTAGCTTGCATCATGTGCTTTATTGTTTCTTTAGCATTTCTATTTTTGGGAAGATTATCGAGCATCGGATATTTGACATTTCCAGACCGTGGGTTATGAGGATTCGTTCTAACCCATTTACCGGAATGTAAGCACTGACCGCAACCGTATGAGCCATTAAATTGTGTGAATCCCTGCACTGGAGCGCGAGCAACTGCATCTACGCAGCAAATCGAAGTGAAAATTTTGACGCACAATTTTTTTCCTTCAATGATGCACTCAACACCTTTGCTTAAAAGCTTATTCATATACTCAACAAACGGCTGAAAAAATCCGTTCATATTCGGCTTATCTTTTCCAATCCAAAGCCCTGCCAGAATCAACTCCTTACTTCGTACGTGAAATGGTATCTCATTCACCATTAAAAAAATCGGCCAAATGGAATAACTCGAACTCTGAAACAAAGGTGCTCCATCGGTATTGAAAGTAACTGTAGCGTAGCTGTGTTTATCTGTTCGGTTAAGGTTTTTCACGAACTCTCGGTATTTTTTACCATCATAGATATCGCGTATGTTACCTTTTTCGTGAACCCTTTGGTTTACAACGTTGTTGTAGTATTCACTGTTCGCTTCTCGTAATTTTGATATTGGAGTTGCAACTTCCATCATGACAAAAAAGTCTTTGTATGCGTAATCCTTAACATCAACAATTGTCTCACAAATTTTACATTTCAAAAAACGATCCTTTTTGTCAAATCTACCCATGCCAGCACCACACGTACAACACGTTGCGTACAGTTTTATACAATTTTTGGGATAGAATAATTTATCAATTAAATGCCTTGTATTTGGTATGAATGGTTCAGGAAAAATCGTATTAATTAAACGAAATAGATCGGTTGTTTCAGTTAAGGAAAGCGCGTGTACGAGGACGAACTTCAAAATCATCAGTACTATTTCCCCAACAGTTTTATCGACGTGCATTGTGATTTTTTTTTTTTTGAAAGCATTGCTGTCTATCGCTGCTTCAAGCGATTTGAAACCTCGTTGCCACAAATGTTCTTCAGAAAAATTTTACTGATTGGATCATGGTTGTCATCTATTGCGTCCATGAAATAATCCTCATTGTCGCTATCATCCATGACAAAATTCTGAGCGTCTTCATTTTCTTCCTGCAACAAAAAATTATATGAACTAAATGAAAACTATTAACCAACATTTGCAGAAATTTGCTACGTCTTGCTATATACACTCCGTCAGAAATTCACTATTATTTAATATCATGTAAGTAGCATAATTCATTCCGAATTCACAAAATCCTGTCAAATGTTTCCATCGTTACCATTAGATAAGCAGCTAATTCACTTCAAATCCTTTCAATTCAATACACGTCCAAATCTATCTTCTGTATAAAAAAGTTCAGTCGCAATGTAGCCTTAAATCAGCCCCACTAAGGTCCTAGCAGTCGCTATGAGATAACGTTACTGGTGTATTGAATCTACCAACAATTCTCGATGATTATAAAAGTGACTGCCAGTTCTCTCGCTGACCGTATTTGTTGAGAGTAAGCTAAGTCTATTCCGAGTCAGTCAAAATTTTTTGCAGTAACATTCACCCCACGCGAATGACAATTTTTCACTCAAGAGGAGACAGAAATTCAAGCATATGGATTGAATAGTTGATCTTAAAAATTCGCTGATGTGATCCATCAGGCACGATTTTTAGTCTCATGGAGTAACTTTCACTGCAAATAACTTACGGAGTAGGTTTAAATACTTGTCAGTATATTTTTAGGCACGTGTAGGAGAGTGCGAAAGTTTTCATAATAGTATCAATCACTCGCAGGTCAGTAAGTAGGCGTTCGACTGGTGATACGAACACCGAAACTTTAAATTTCGTGACTACCTGAATTGCCAAATGGCTAAAAAATCATCTTTCATCGACTAGCCACTTCATCAAGGAAATTGAATAAATCAAAATTGGAAATATTAAATGAATATGGATGCAAAAAAATATTTTACTAATAGTAAAGAATGTGAAAATAATTAAAACAAAGCCTGTTCACTAAACATGTATAAAAAGAAATTGGAGGGGTAACCAAATCACACTCTATCATGGAACACTATTTCAAGGACATAAAGTATTCTTTAAGATTTTTTAATCAAATGATATCATTTGATTTGAGACGAATTACGCTGAAACTTATATATACAGCAATACACACACCCATAGTATAAATGAAATAAACAGTGCAACAATATTGAAATAACGCGATTACCTGAACCACGTTTATTCTTCCGTTTTCAACGACATCAATTTCTTCTGCCAATGACTCGATGATATCATGGGCAAGATGATTCACCTTTGGAGGACTTTCATGATGTACGAGTGTCTGCGAAAATTGCGTAGATACATTACCTATGAGTTTTATGAGCAAAAAATATGGCTATAATATGAATAACAGACCACAAAAATGACATTACCTCAGTTATTTCGAACGGCTTATCTTCAGCAATGCATGGAGCGGGAACATTTTCCACGTTTTCAATATTATTAGCTTTGAGTTGCAATTGATCATTTTCTTTTTTATCAGGGCTAGTACTGGTCGCCTACACAAGTCAACCAATAATTTATAATATATTTTCTCTACTATAATTGAGCATGTATTTATGAAATCATAATATTCACCTGTTGTGCACGTTGTCGCTTAAATCTGAACCAAGAAGACAATGGCACGGGTTCATCGGAATGAGGCTCTAAATACCGTTTTTAGCTCTTACGATCGTGGTGATTCATGATAATCTGTGGAGTGTTAGAGGAAAATGATCTGAAAATTAGAATTCCAATAATTCCGCGGAAATTATATTTCAAGGTTACTAATATTAATGGACAGGTTTGCAATAAAGGACATCTAAATGATTTTTGCAAATAACTCATTGTTAGCTTCAGGTTCAGCTCATGAACAACTGGCCACAAAATGAGTATGAAGAAAAAAATTGAAGATGGGAGAGTGATAGGGAGTGTCGGTAGATGAAGATATTGTACAAGTGTTTGAATGAGGACAAATTAAATTGGTGATGTATATGTGAGGGAAATTTTTTTTTATTTCATGATCTATTTAAAAACTGAAGAAGGTTGTACCAAGATTTTGAACGGCCAATGTTTCCGGTGGATACATTGACAAAATCTGGTTTATATTACTGAATTTTCTTCTCATTTACAATAAAAGCAAGGGATAACAAATGTATGTACTTGCGTTTTCAGTGACATCAAAGGCGAATAAAAGTCAAAACCACAGCCAACCATTCGCACTTCATGTAATCTTTTTCTTGTTAATGCCCGATCGATGGTGAATTTTGTGAAATATTATATCCGTGGATACCGCAAATCACAGGTTCCAAGCTGATACAAGGCGACAATACCATGAATAACCGCTTCGTTAGATGAAATCGGTTACAATCGTTACAATATCCCAAGCAATCAAAGCACATGCAGGCCAGCGTGTCTGAGACAAAAGATTCTCACGATTTCCAAACATCCAACGGTTACAACGTCGCGCGACGCACGGTTGCCAAATGGGACAACAGGATGAAATAAGTGTGTGTGCACCCTAGGTTTTCGCGCGTGAAGCATTGTGCGCGGCCGGGCGATATGCCCATTGCCCGACTGAAGTTTAGAGATCGGTGGGGTGGGATATGCATGTATGCCCGCTACCGATGCTTCCAGCTAACTTCTTTCTGCGCAGAGACACAAATTGCGGTATTTCCGTTAATCTGCGTATCAAAACAATGGTAACCCGTGAGCGGCCAGACTTATTCAAACGGTGGATCGAGTACGCATGTGCCAAGATTCTCCACACGCGGCGGCGACTGACACGCGGTCTTCAACTACCTTGCAAACCGAATCTAACGACACTCGCACGTGTACAGTGACCTGAGACCCAGTGGCTTGTGGACGATACGACTTGATCGAGCATTTGATTGTTGATTATGTCGCGAGAAATTACACACGCGTACGTGTTTTTCCCCAATAATCGTGCACAAAAAATTGTGCCGATTTCATTAGTGAATGATTTCCATCCGAAAACTGAAAATGACTTCGTGAAAAACAAAAAATATAAAGTGTGGTCACCAAAGAAAAACGACGGCGTCCTCCTCAACGCGCCCATTCTAATGCTGGGCTGTAAGTAACTTCAAATTGCATATTGACTTTCTTCTACAAACCGAACACTTTTCTGACCGAAACATTTTTGATGTGGCAGAATTTTATTTTACGAGTTCTCAAATTCTTAACTTCGGTCTTATTTGAGCTAAAAACTTCTTCTTTTCATTTCGAAGCTAAAGGAATGAATTTTGTTAAAAAAAAAATAGTTTTATAAAAAATTAATAACAAATTCATATTTTTATAAGCAATCAAAATGTTTAAATCGATTTTTAACAATTGCCCCCACCTCGTAGCGAGTTTTGAGTGTAACCATCGTATTCTCCGTCAAATTTTCTATTAAAAATGCACTTTTAATTGATAGAGAAATTATTATGACTATTAGAAAAAAATTAATTTATCTAGCGCGGCACGTCACATCGGCGCGGTTCCGTTGCACGCCTCATTTTCTTGCCTCGTGTCGTTTTTATCTGTACTATGAATGATTATTCTATATTTTTCATAAAATTTCTCCATCAATTAAAAATGCATTTTTGATAGAAGCTTTGTCGTAGAATACGATGGTTACACTCAAAACTCGCTAAGAGGTGGGGGAAATTGTTGAAAATCGATTTTAACATTTTAATTGCTTATAAAAATATGAATTTGTTAATAATTTTTTACCAAACTATTTTTTTTTAATAAAATTCATTCTTCTAGCTTTAAAATGAAAAGAAGAGCCTTCTAGCTCAAATAGGACCGGAGTTATGAATTTTTGAAAATCAGTCTACAAGCCGAAAATCACCAGATTCACAAATTTTCGATCCCCTCTGTTTTCCAAAATATGTAGAAGAAAAAAAAATTCGCACATACGAATCTCTTTTTTTCGATATAGAACCCGTAACAAAAATTCGGCCAAATCAAAAATGTGTCGGTCTGAAAGGTGTTCGGTTTGTGAAAAAAAGTCCCATTTATCGATAGAAATCACTAGTTGCACTATTGCAGTGTTAGTTTGTGTACGACTTGTTGCATTTTTTTTTCTTTTGTGATTCGTATAACGTTCTCGTGCGCTTTGTTTTGTTTCGGTGTTATTTGTGGCTGCATGCGCTGATGCCGTATACGTACAAAGGGTCTCGCGCATGCAAATCTAATATATAACGAGCGTGTATTTACGCAGTGAGCCTATTGTTTGCCCAGTTAACCTTCCTCTGTGTGTTCGATTTTCTGTTTTAACTAATAACAATGTAAAAATTGTAATAATTTATAATTTCGTATTTTTCGTGAAAAAAGAGAGAAAACTGCATGGAGGCGGTTTAGGCCTATTTTCCTTACATGACAAAAATATAAAAATATGAACAATCTAAATATCCATATCGAGTTACATTCGGGGTTGAAGAAAGAGCGTAAGGAACTTCGTTCCTGGTGGGGGTCCTCCGACCGCACGCGTTTTTTTTTAATCTTCGACACCGTTTCTCACATTCGTTACTCTTTCAAAAATCAATCAATTACAGGTAGTGAGGATGATGTGCAACATCGCAGAGATGAATCACGACTAAAAATTCCAAACCAACGAAATATGAGCTTCACGTCTCATTCTGGATGGTCACAAAGGAAAGCCAAACAAAAGTCGAGGGTCACAAACTCGACAATATCGGTGATAAATAGTAAAGGCATTAATAATTGCATGCTAATATCAAGATATCTACCTGTCCAATTCCAATTTAGTTATTCTGCATAAAGTTTGAAATCTGTGCTATTTTCTGCATATCTCTGCAGAAAATTGAACAACTTGATGGACAAGCATATCTGTAAATTATTGCACACTAGCTGGCGTTCCATTTGTTCGGTCACTATACGTGCTCACTCGATGGGTATCCATTGTTCCGCATTCGCTGTGTTCGCTCGGCTGTCAATATGGAAGACTACGCTAGTTATTGAACGACGAAGTCCTATTAGTCTAGAAATCTGTCACAGCTGAGAATCCAAATATTCGCGACTTCTATAAATTATAGGTTTTTCAGTAGTGTGGTGGATCAGATATCAAAATTTTGTTAATTCTGTTTCAGAAGACTAAAAAAAAGCTGACCAATGCCATCAAGGAGGCAGCACTGCGTAAAGAAGATTCAAATCTTCTACGTCGCTACCATAAATTGATAGGTCGTTCCAGTATGGCCCACGATAGCGAAAAAGGCCTCACTGAAGTAGCCTATAATGGTATTGATCGAAAAATTTATTATCCATGCGAAAATTTAGAAAAAGCACAATCTTGACACAAGGCCTAAGGTTTACCTGTAGGTATATGACAAGTGCATAGTATCCAATAGCATTTATGATACTGTGACCGGTAACTTGCAATTTAAGTGTTCACCTAATTTGATGACATTCTTGTTATTTCTGATTTGATATTTTGGTTTGTTGAAACGTTAGTGGAGAACAGTACCCTAAGTGTACAGAATTTCTCTTGACAAATATCTGCCAGTGTTCTGTTTAATGTCATGAATATTTTCCACACGTTATAGATCTACAGTTACAGAAGACAGATTCAGCAGAGACTATTTTGATTGAACATAGTAGATTGCAGGTACCGCCGGCACAGTCAGAAAGTGCTGCGTCACCCTTGGAAGTGCAGTTTCGCCGTGTCAGTTAGTGACAAACGAACATTCAAACACTCCGCAGGTATGGTATTGTTCAGTTCAGGTATTCATTCACCGTGGAGCATGTACTCTTTCACATGCAATATATGTGTCACCAACAAATATTCATGTTCGAAATACAGGGTGGAGTTCAACTTCGATATTCGACGAATGCAAAGGCTGCAGAAATTGGTGTGACGATCCAGGTCACGCGTCAACACCGTACAACCTGCCAACTACACAGGCCAGAACGTGCAAGTTTGCCTGATTCCTCAAATCCTGTCTCACAAACTCATTCGTCAAGACGGAGAAGCAGAAACGTTCTTCGGGAACGAATTCGAGACACCCGCTCACAACCTCGACGAATCATACAGCAAATAAGGTTAAGCCCCGAACGTTCGGTATCTCCCAGCGAAGACCAAATTATTTATTTAGTCAATGCACCACAGAAACAGGTGAGTCCTAGTCAGACAACCTAGTCTGCAATGAAACGCTACTGAGATATCCGAATCTAGCTGTGAGTTATATTATCAATAATTATTAAATAGTGCACGATTCTGAATGCCCAAAAACAGGTGAATATTGGAGATAATACACTAATTAATTATGACGAATGAGAGATTATGCTACACAAAACGGACTCAAAATTCGTTAGGGATGTTGCGGTCCATTCGTGGTCTACGGAAGGGCTGGCAAAACGGTGCCTGAATGCGAAGAGAGCCAACAAAGGGAAAAAGCCGAATGAGGAAATGAGACAGGAGTTGACACCCCAGAAGTACGACATCGTGAAACGTAAGCTGATTTTAATCGTTAATCTAGATCTATATGCAAATTTCGATTGATTGTAAATTCATCTGATAAAAATTCTGAAATTCAAAATTGATAAATCGCGTCCAATAGATCCTCTTTGTCTTTTCTTGAAAAATAAAATCAATATTTTTCTTGCCTAAGACATCACAGTATCAGCTGCTTATTAATTTTTCTCTATAGCGACGCTAATGTTTTTGTAGGGGAGTCTGGTGAACTGCAGTATAGTCAAAAGCATGTCCATGTCTGGCTCAATAATTATGAAACGATATACTAAACAAATATTGCAAGAACAAAGCCCAAACTGCACACCAAATTTGGTACTCGTTTTAAAGAATTTTATAGGATGAATAATCAAATCGCAATAACTTTTTATTTATATGAATGATTATCATTTTGATTATTACAAATTTACGAGTTCATAGCTTTGGTAGTTCATATTCATATGCACGATTAAATGAGTCATATGTTTCTTTTCAATATACATGTGTGCTGTTTTTACCAGGTTGCCTCGAGTACAAGTTAACTAAGATTAACCGTGTTACTGGCGCTCCGAGGAAAATCCGTATGGATAAGATATGGAGACACTTGTCAAGTAAAATTTATGACGCTCGGAGGAAGCTGGAGCTCACGAATGTGGAAGGGCATGACAATGTATGATGGACAGAGAATAAAATTTTAAGATCAATAATCAAAACATTCTTGATTCAAGACCAATCACATTCTCGCATGAATTATTAAGATATTCTCGAATCATGAAGACATAAAATATTCTTGATTAAAAAACATACTATTATTATTATATGTGCGTACACTAGGTTGTCCCTTAACAGGGTGTCTTTAAATTTTTATGCTCCCAGGGGCTCAAACACTTCCAAATAAATAAAAACGAATTCCCTGAAAATTTGAGCTCTTAATATCAACTCTCAGTTAGTCTGCTTTCCCGCCAAAGTTTCTTATGGAAATGACATGTAAAAGACAGACTTTGTTCTTTTGAATTTCATAAATTGGTGACGAATTCACCTAAAATCATGCGAAGTGAATATTTTAGTAGAGAATTAAAACCCAATAAAAAAAGATCTACAATTTTTTGCCTAGTCTACTGGTTCAAAAGTCATTTGAACTCAAAGTTTAATTTTTATAAAATTAGCGATATCATCAAGTATATTTGAAAGATTAGCAGTTCTATGGTTAAAAATATTGTATTTTTCTTGCACGTTATTTTATTCAAAATCAATTCAAGTGATAAAATTATGTTAAACCTCAATAGATGCGAATTGCAAGTCATTTTTACTGTTATCGATCGATATTGAGATTGATGAAACTGTTCAAGAGTTCTTCGAGTTCTTCAAGAGTTTTATCGATCTTAATATTGATTAATAACAGTAAAAAATGATTTTGAATTCGCATCTATTGACATAATCATTTAACACAATTTTATCACTCAGATTGATTTTGAATAAAATAACGTGCGAGAAAAATATAATATTTTTAACCATATAACTGCTAATCTTTCAAATATACTTGATGATATCGCTAATTTTATAAAAATTAAACTTTGAGCTCGAATGACTTTTGAACCAGTAGATTCAGCAGAAAATTGTACAAACCTTTTTCATAGAGCGTTTAATTCTCTAGAAAGATATTCACTTCGCATAATTTTAGGTGAATTCGTCACGAATATATGAAATTCAAAACAACAAAACATGCCTTTTACATGTTATTTCCATAAGAAACTTTGGCGGAAAAGCGCACTATCTTAGTTGATATTAAGAGCTCAAATTTCCAGGGAATTTGTTTTTGTTTATTTGGAAGCGTTTAAGCTCCTGGAAGCATGAAAATTCAAAAATAGTTAAGGACTGTTAAGGAATACCCTATTGTACATACCACCGAACTAATTCTTGTTTTTTATTTTACTCGAATGGATCGATACCTTTAACCTTAGAAGTGTTCATTTTGATTTTGACTGTTTTAACTTAGTTTTTTACGAGTCGCATATTAATTTCTGAATTCAAATTCATAAGTGCTCTAATCGAGTTTTTATATGTTAAGAATCATACGGAATGGTCATGTTATTTGATGATAAAATGAAGATGGAACAGTATATGCTGTGATTATAATGGTTGTGATTATAATGGTATATATATATATATATATATATATATATATATATATATATATATATATATATATATATGCAGTCAATTTTATAATGATTTTATATTGCAATTCGTAATGTGAAATTGACATTACATGTAGTAAAAAGAAAAAAAAATTTAGCTACAAATTTAGGGTACATCACAATTCGGATTGTGCGTGATAATATACACACATATATATACACATATATATATATATATATATATATATATATATATATGTGTATATGTATAGGAGAGCGATATTCAACCCATGTGACGGGGTATAAAATACCACGTCACAATATATATATATATATCGGGTTGAATATCGCTCTCCTTATTTTCAGAATGTCGTAAAAAGTAACGAAAACACGTCTGGGGCCAATACTCCAAAAAGAACAACTAATTAATTTCTAAGTGAGACTTAATTATTAAGCTAACTCCTGTCTTTTTTTTTATCTTTGTATCGCACTACGAGAGCTATCTTCAGCGACACCGCTTCGAAGGAACTGAATATCGCGAAGCCGAGGTCACGTACCGGGTCAACAGCCAACTATCGTCAATTGCAACAGATCGGATACCGCAAAGTCAACTTCAGATGGATGCCTACCTAGGTTGCGTACAGGGTCGTGCGTGAAGCACAACGAAGACCTCCGATCATTTAGACTTATCGGCCAGGAGCCGAACCATCGCTACAACGCCACTGCCGCATGGATGCATCGTAGACGGCGTACAGGGCTGTGCGTCAAAAACACAATCAAGCCTCCCGTCGCGGTACTTATCAGCCTGGAGCTGAACCAGCATAATATCTACTGTCTCGCCTACTATACCGCAGAATCGTAGCTGTCTACAAACCTACGATTATCGAAGGACTGCATCGTGAGGACAAGCCCGAGAAACAGTGGTGGACCACGCCGGACTGATGGTCCTAAGGATGGGAACCCTGCGTGTAAATCATCACCATCAGGAAGGCTCGGTGCAACAGTGCCGTAGGGCCCGCACCGAGTTGCAGTACCGGAGAGATAGTCAGCGCGGGGAGTACTAGCACTGCATAAGTTGACGACGCACCAATCCCGAATTCTGCAAAGTATCGATACCGCAACAGTGTGAGTAGGATCATTCTTCTCGTCGTCGTTCCTAGATCTTCTCGCACACATCGATACCGCAATACCGTGAGGGGTAGACCTTCCCCTCTCGCGAGGACCGCAAGCAGCTGACCATAGCCCTCCCACATATCGCTCGACGGATCGATATTTCTATACATGACAACGTGGGAGGAGAAGACACCCAGGAATGGACTATCGCCCATCTACACCTGTTGACCCGTACCACGTGACCCTCTGGCCCAATTATCGATCACCGAACACCGGAAAAGGATCACGTGACGAAATCTCGCCGAAAATCGACCGCGATCGTCAGGATCGCCGCTCGTCTCTTCACATTCTACGTTCAGCCGATTCCACTCAAGGACGTGTTTTCGCTATCGTATCTAGTTTTCTCTCTCGCATATCTTAACTCAGTGCTTCTATCTTTTCGCTTTCGACTACCTGTCTCTACGCTTTCCTGTATCTTCTATCTTCGTAAGTGAGGTTTTTCTTCTATCTATTTTGTGAAGCCACGAATTTACTTGCTTTATATCTTTTTCTCTCTTTTCTTACCTATTATCGATTTTCTCTCTTTTATCTCGCAGTTGCTCTGCGTGAGCCACGTGGGCTCGTATCGTATTCTCTTTTTATCTCTTATCTTATTCTCTCCCTTATTATCGAATATTGCAAGTAATTTCGCGACTGGTTAGTTTACTATTATTTGCAGTGACTATTATCTATTTCTTTGATTTATCTTGTTTGAACGATTTTCCTGATATCGCTGAATAGCAGCGCCTTACTCATGCTTTCGTAAAATATCTCTGAATACCGTATCTTATTCGAATCTCTGATTTATTGTTTTCAGTAGTGATTGTTAAATCAATTAGCTTATAAAGTCTCTAATTTTATCTCTTATGTCGTTTCTCGCTATCTAATATCTATTTTCTCTCTGTATCCCTTTTATAATTTCTCAAATATTGTTTCTTTGATTTCTTAATATTTTACTGATTTGAATATTACCGAATATCTTTCTGATTTAATTATTATCGAGTATCTTGGAGAAATTATATCGTAAGCGTACCGCGTGCGCGATCGTCTATCGCTGCGCGGTATAGCCGTTGTTCTCTTTTGACATTGGAGTATTGTGCCGTACCGAATAACACCTTTTTCACCGCTTTCTTTGCTAATACCGCTGTTACGTAGTTTGTCCGTAGATCTCTAGTTTGTAATATATCGCATTATAATACTTTTCTCTCTATAATACCTGTTTTTGCCACGTCAAGATATCTATTTCTTGTTTATCGTAATTATAATATTTCGTCGTATCGCATATATCGCAAGCTAGAACCTACGTATTTCTATCGTTATCTCTCTTGTAATTTCTATCGTAATTTCTTCTGTAATTTCTATCATACCTGTTTTATATTATTTCGCTATACTTGATTATTTCTGACTTCGCTTCAAGTATCGAATTATCTAACTGACTTGTAATCCTTGCCTTTCTATTAATTGTCATATCTCTTGTTGTCGATTAATTGTAATATCTTTTGCTTTTCGATTAACTATAATATCTTTCGCTTTTCGACTAACTATAATATCTCTGGCCTCCTTTTGCCAATTGTGTTCTCGTATCTCCTATCTATCATCGTGCCTCATTATTGTTACACATTGCTGCGATTATTCTGTATTTCTATGTGATCATATTTTTCTCGCCATACAACAATTGTAACAATTAGTTTAAGAACCTTAGATTGTGCATTGTATGCTAGCCTATTTCCTATCTGCTTTGTAAACTTGCTGATTGTTATACCAAGTAATAGTATCGCGATCACCCGCTTCCTACCGCTAAATAACTTGAATAATTGTATCGCTACCGTGCTATCCCTGAATTCGCTTTCTCTCTGGCTGTATCTGAATTTCTCTACTTGCCTTTTCAATACAATTGATACTATTACCATTTTCTTTAATATATATATATATGTGTATATATTGTAATTTAGGGAACATCACAATTCGGATTGGGCGTGATAATATATGTATATATATATATATACCGGGACCATCTCTAGAAACTAAACAGGAACTGCGCATGCGCGAATTTAAATCCGCCGTCCGTGCAGTCTGGCCACCCCGAGACCGGGGGCTGTCAAACTCTGTTTCTGTCGGCGATGTAGTTAACATGCATTTTTGAGGTTAGAATCTCAAGTCATTGAGATAGCCACTCGGAAAGGCTTGGGAAGCATTTGTTATTGAAAATTGATTGTTCAAAGAACGGTCGGAATTTAATGCTGATGCTCTTTGAAAATTCGTCCTATTCGATTGAAACAAGAAATCTGTTCAAATGTTGGGTGCTTGGAAGAAACGAAGCAGGTAGGTGGGGACAATTTATTCAATCATTCTCATTACTTCATACATTAAGAATGACAATGAAATTTTTTTCTTTCAACAGAAAATACAGCCAAAATAATAGCATCTCTGCTGTTCGCTGATGTCTTCTCTTCCCATTCAATTCATGACACATGCAGAGATCCTCGGCCACTTTTGTTGGTTGGAAAAGGAAGTTGTAGATCTTACGGTTTCTTGCAATTTCAAATCTAATCTAAAGAAATCTAATCCGAAGAGTAAAACTCAGAAACATTCTGTGACACAAGTTAAAAATCAACATTTTCAAAATGTGCCTCAGTGTCACAATTAACTTTAAGGATAATCATGTTTTAGAGTAATGTTCAGAACATTCATATGAAAATATTGACTTATCGGGTTCAACATTGTACCCCTTGTTCCTTTGAAACAAATGAATATCTAATTTTCACTGAAGTTCATGAAAATATTTACTTAAACCTGAATCCAATACAATATCTTGTTCATAGTGCTCCGAACATGATCCAGTAACATGTATATCCGGAAGGAATTCCTCTGTCACAGAAATCGTTATAAGGTTCTTTGTTTTTAACTTGTGCCACTAGATAACTTTTGCATTGCAGATTCCATTTCCAATCTTAGGATGAGATTTTTTGTTTCGAACAGTGTTAACACGGGATGCAGAATTAATTGTAATAAATGGAGATTCACAAACTCTCAGTTTCAATGAAGGACCATTGTAAGAGTATAAAATTGAATCTGGTTTCAAGCTTTCAATAAGTTACCGGATGACTCCCTGATAAAGATTCATCATAAAAAAATTAGCCAGCAAGTAAGTCCTATTGTAGACAAAGTGATCATTTGTAACGTGTACTAGTAAGTGAATGCATTCCTTGGACCTTGCTGGGGTTGAACGAGGCTCAAGCACGAATGATAGCTGCAACTAGCTAGTCAGATGATACTGTCGATTAATATTGACTTTAAAGACATTTTCAACTGAAGTTATCCAACATTTTTAGATTAAGATTGGTTCAGTTTACACATCAAAATTCATCCTTGGAATCTGATTTAACACTTGAAACACTATTCATCTGAATTGAATACCAAGAGAGTGAAAAATAAAGTATCAAAACTGCCGAAAATAAAATTTGAAAAATAATGCGGGCCAATAATACTGCTTGGATTACAATGGTGCACGGAATGATTGCTCTGTAAAATTAGTTAGTAGCAATTGTTGAATAACAAACTTATTACTATTGGCTCGATAGATCTAAAATGATGGAATATTCAAACACCATGATCTGTAGCGTGTCGTGCTCTTCAATTTTGCCACGACTGATGTTCAGAAGGTGGCGATGACCAGAAGAAATTCCTTCGGATACCTGTTGTCTAATGGAACAACGGAACAACCAGGTTCGATGGTTGGAACGGTGGCACCAATCGAGAAACTAGGGTCCTAGCCACCAAAACGTTTTGACCATCAGGTAAGGTATGATTTTCATCCTATTATCCAAACTTGAAACTTTAAGTCTGTCAGAACGAACAAATTTTATCATTGAATACATGTGAAAATATTGTAATATGCAAATATCATAGTATCAGAAATTTACTTACACGCTTCAACGCCTGACAACTTTAGTCTCGCTTCGATGATGTTTGTTTCCCACCTGAAAATATTAAAAGATATTATCATCAGACAAGAGCTTCTAATTGTTTTGAATACCACTAATTTTCAATAAATTGCGACAGAAAAACAAATTGCTACTTTTTGCACTCCTAAGCTTTGTGTTTCAAGATACACTATTTCTTTTATTCCTTGTTACTGATTTTATTTTAATATTTCATGTTCATTGGCACTGATTACTGGCTTCCGGAGCACTGCACTGTAACAAATCTACTCTGGAGCAACCTTCTACTGGGTTTCAACAATCCATTTATTTGTAATTTTATGTAAATAAAGAATCTGTTTGAAATAAACAATATTTTTACTTACCTGCCTCAGTTTGTCTAGACTCCCACTCGTTGATGACGTTCCACATTTAATTTCAGATTTCTTCTTTCAATAAATAACTGATCCAATTTCTGTAGCTTTTGATATTTGTTTTTCCATTGACGCCTTTATTGTGTCGATTAAATATCTTCTAATATCAACTACGGTATTGCTGAATGACACTTTTCTTAGAAAATTCACGATAAGTAGGAATAAATATCAACATAACCTCAATACGCTACTTTACGCGCGAGATATTCAGAGCCTTGTCACATTTCGTGTATGTACGTTGGTCGCCTTGGTCAGCCGACGAAAATTACTCCGCGGGGCAATTTCGCTGACCAATGAAATTGAATCATTTGGCGCATGCGCAGTTCCTGTTTAGTTTCTAGAGATGGTCCCGGTATATATATATATGTAAAATATATGTATATGTATTGTCACGCACAATACGAATTGTGATGCACCCTAAATTTGTGGCCAAATTTTTTTTTCTTCTTACTACATGTAATGTCAATTCCACATTACGAATGGCATCAGATAAATCATTATAAAATTGACTGCATGGTAATATTATTATTATTATTGAATATTATTATGAGGTCAATGTTTAAGGTGGAGTTTGACTGCATAATATGTAAAAAAGGAAATAAATTATATGCAATGCAAACAAGTGCCCAATGTTTTTTCTTTGCGTCACGAAAATTGAGATTATATTCGACATTAAGATTCAGAAAAAAACCATGGGAATGTGCGTCGACGCAGAATTTTCGTTACATCTGCAGCTACGTCTAAACGACGTGAAAACGACATAGTGAACGAAGTACTAAACGACGTAATCATTACGTTATGAGGACGTCGTTTACTATCCCAATCTCAGGACTAGTTTCTGATTTCGGTTCATGATACCGAGCTCACACGTTTGTTTGGACTAAGTCCACGCCGTAATTTACGACGTACACTCGACGTCGGACTGACTTCGTTTTTGTGGACGATTTTTTCAATAGGGTGGCATACATCTTGTACAGCAGTGCGAAGCGATTATGACTCATGTCCAGGTTCAGGTTTCCGTACGGATAATAGTCGGAATTCAAGAAGAGCTTGACGTCGGTGATGTTACAGTGATCAAGATGGCTGGCATTTTTGTCGGCTTTGTTTTTTCGATTCGTTCGAAAACCGAGAATAACGAATCGCAGTTTCTCCAAACAACTAGACGTTGTTACAGTCCACACGTGTTTCGTGGTCGCCGGTAGCAGAGGATATTCGTACATCTCCCAACTGCGGAAGCTCATGGAGACAGGTGTATCTTCCTCGATGAAATTCAACAGAGCGATTTTTCGTTGATCCGAAAGCTTCACGTACGGTACTAACCATTCCACTTGATCAATCACGACTCGAAAGTCTTCGTCTTGACTTTAAACAATGGCATTTGAATCGCTCTTTGATCTTGTGAGAATCAGCTCATGCTTCGCGTTGACGATGATCTTGCGATAGTCTTCGGCAAAGCCCAATATCATGATCAAGGGAATGACCACATTGAAGTTACCATCGGCGTCAGTTAATTTTTCCGTTTCTCGAACATCGAGCCATCCAGCGTTTTCCATAAGCCAACTCTGACCAGGGTTAAGCAAAACGGAACCCTTCAGCAGACTGGTTAGACCAACGTTTTTGCATTTGTCAATCTCTACAGCGCTTAGCTCGTACTGTACGTCTTCGAACAGATAGCAGATGGCATTGTTGACCGCAGTTGTAACTGCTGCTGGACTGATATCTGATTTGACCAATTTTCCCGAGATATGCAGCCAACTCTTGCTTGGTAATATGCATAGATCCTGATGCTGAACGGTGATGCGAATCTCGTCGCTGTTGTTAAAAGTTGATGACGCGTACGGCTTGTGTGCATGTATTTCATAGTAAGCGATCGACTCATCGAAGACGACAGGTGTTTGAATGCTCAAGATTTCCTCCTCTATGGTACGTAGCAGACAACGAAACAGCAGAACCGTAGTTTCATTTGTTGGAAATTCCTCTTCCAAAAGGTGTCACTTGTAGACCCAGAGCTCTCAGGAATTTCACGTTTTGACGTGATAACGGCTTGGGAATCGATTGATGACTGACTTGATCAGGATATGCCGCCTTACTAATATAACTCTTGTTGGGTGATCTGTTATATACAATACCCATATTTTATTGCGATTTGATGTGCAGTCCCACATTTATAATTTCTCCGTGAAAATTAACCAAGTCTCCGTCTTGATCCACTAAACGAAGCTGTATGTGATCTATGGTCTTTACGGTGATTGGAAGATAAATGACGTGCGACGGCACTTCCACAATCTCATATCCCGGTGAAACGATGGGAAAAATTCGTGAATAGTATGAACTTTGCGCTCGTTGACGTAGGCACCCGTTGTAATGCTACATTCAACTCGCAACGCGTTGAGCTTGAGAATAGCTACAGGCATATCCGATTGGTGAGTTTGGTAAGCCGCCAATACGCGTGGTTTAAATCTGAGAAGCTGGCCAATAGAATTATCAGGTTCAAAACTTATGCTGCCGTTACATTTGATTTCGCTGCGCGACGTATTATTGTTAGGCTTGATGCTGATTCCAATGTCTGTATTCTTCACGGCGTCTTGAACATACTGTTACAAAGGATAAAATCACCCGTTTTACCCCCTTTTCTAATGATCTAGTAGTCGACATGTGACGCAAGAAAACTAAGTCTTCTTATGTCATCAAATGAATAAGGTTGCTGCGTCAACCGCTATTATTGTAAAAACAGATCTGTTTCAGACTTTGAGCTGATAACACGTTCTTTACCCCAAATACATTTTTCTCAAAGCATATTTCTCATTTAGCGCCTTTTAATTGCTCACCTAACTAAGCTTCTTACCCTTGTTTTATTCGTTACACCAAAAAGTGTAACACTGGTGTCAGAATCGGGATTTAAAGCTTTTCTTTCGTGAGTCAATTCAGTGCGCGAATTTGAAGATGAGTGTCAGTCGTTCGACCCGCTCACGCCGCCGGGAAAGTTGTGGAGATAGCCCCTCACTGAGAGGAGACCTACAAGTTCCCGAGCCAACTTTTGCGGCTCCAGAAGCTGCACCGACGGTGACCCCTGTTACAACACCTTCGACGCCCACCGTCACCGCTTTAGACCTTCAGAAGGTCCTTCAGGCTCAACAAGAAACAGCTGAACGTCATCAGCAGCATCTGATGGATCTTCTACAGGAACAACAAGAACAGCGTCGACTGGATCGCGAGGCCCAGACACGCTCAGAAACACAAATCATCGAGCTATTCCAGTCCACAGTGTCGGCTCTTCAAGCTAAAAATCAAGCTCAGGAGTCTGGAGAACCGGTCGCTACTCCCAGAGTTTCCCCGGTACCCACTCCCAGGATGGTTCCTATCCCGACACCCCGGACTTCTCCTCGCCAGATCTTTTCGGATCAGGCTCCCCAGGATTCAAGGTCTGTCCCTTTTATTAGAGAACTTGACTGTTCTCCGATTTCGAGACCTAGAATAATAACCGAGACCTACTTTCCCGAGCCACCATCAAATGCTCAACCTCATTTCCCACAATCAAATCAAATAGATAATCAGAGAGTATTCCAAGTCCCCTCTCAAACATGTGAAAAACCTATCTGTGCGTTAAAACCGCCTATTTTTTTTGACGGAAAAATTCCGTGGGCAGAATATGAAAGACAATTTAATACAATTGCTAGACATAATCAATGGGACTCCGCCATGAAAGCTCATAGCCTTGCCTCTTGTCTTAGAACGCCAGCTTTGAATGTATTGACAGCTTTGTCAGAAGAAGAAATTTCTGACTTCGAAAAGCTCAGCTCCGCGTTGAAATTAAGATACGGTAATGATCATTTGACAAAATTATATACTGCTCAATTACAAACTAGGAGACAAGGACGAGACGAAGACCTTGCCTCTCTCGGACAAGACATAGAGCGACTGTCGCGAATAGCTTTGCCAGACCACGAACCGTCACGTAATATTTTAGCGACACAAGCTTTTTTAAACGCTATTAACGACCCGGAAGTTAAAATGGCCGTTGAAACGTCGGGTTTAACTTCCTTACGAGAGGCAATGGCCAAAGCTCTCGAGGTGGAGGCCATGCGAAAACAATATTTTGGAGCGGGCAAACTCCGCCAAGTACAGGTGGATAATAACACCTCTATAGAAAAGAGAGGTGGTCGTTCGGAAGAGACCGAGTCTCATAACCCGAAAAATAATAAAAATTACCATAATAATAGAAATTTTAAAGATAAGAATAGTCGCGGTTCTTCTCAGAACTACATTAGAAGACCTCAGTACGTCAATGACAGAGTAGACAATAGGTTTACTACCCTCACTTGCTTATTTTGCAACCAAAAAGGCCATGACGCCAATCACTGCTTCGCGTTAAAACGCAAAGCAGAGACACAGACGCAAAGCTCAAATTCAAACGCTAATAATTGGCGAAATAGTAAAGTAGCCAGGGAAGATAGTCATCAGAATTCTAATCCCGACACCTCGACCATGGCTATCTCAAAAAACTAGATTCAGATGATTTAGGAGGGCGAAAATCATCGCAGGTTGTTAGAGTAGAAAGCCCTTTTGCGACTCAGTTTTTACTAAGGAGTTTAAGACAGTCTGGTCTTTACGCACGCGGAACTGTCAATGGCGTTGACTGCCTCTGGGTAATTGATACCGGAGCAGAGGTAACCGTTGTTCGGTCGGATCTTTTAAAATCTGACGACCAGACTGTTCCCTCTTTATCTTTGCGAACAGCCACTGGAGAGACGACCCCGGTTTTGGGAGAGGTTATCGTGCAGATTAACCTCTTCGGATGTATCGACTCTCCACACAAGGTTTTTGTCGCAGATATCGAGGATGAAGGTATTTTGGGTTTAGATTTCCTCACAGCTCACGATTGCGTGATTTCCACCAAGAGGAATTCTCTGACGTCTAACAGCCGCGAAATCCCTCTCTGCTCGAAGAAAAGAAGAGTGTACTGGACTCCTCCAAGAATACGAGAAGTAGAACTCTCCAAAGACAATCATCAAAATCTGCTCCCTTCACATCTAGAAAATCTTTTTGAAAAATCGTCGACCACGCTGGATTTACAACAGAAGGAATCCTTTAAATCTGTTTTATTTAAGTACGCAGATTCTTTTGCAGTAAACAGCGGAGACAAGGGGAGATGTACGTCGGTAAAACATAAAATCGACGTCGGAAACAATCCTCCAATTAAACAAGCTCCCCGGAGACTCGCTCTCAACGGCAGAGAAGAGGTGAAGAAACTCGTTGAAGATATGCTGACCAACGACGTAATCGAGCCTTCTTCCAGTCCCTGGGCTTCTCCGATCGTCCTGGTCAACAAAAAGGACGGCTCCAAGCGATTTTGCATAGACTACAGGAAGCTGAACGACATAACCAAGAAGGACTCCTATCCTCTCCCCAGAATCGACGAAACGCTCGATCTGATTGCTGGCGCGACCTGGTTCAGTACCATTGATCTTCAAAGTGGCTACTGGCAGGTTGAGATGGATCCCCTGGACAAGGAAAAGACAGCTTTCGTCACAGGACTAGGAGGATTATGGCAATTTAAGGTAATGCCTTTTGGCTTAAGTAACGCCCCGGCTACCTTTGAACGGATGATGGAGACTGTTCTCCAAGGACTCACAGGAAAAATTTGCCTCGTTTATTTGGACGACATAATCGTTTTCGGGAAAGACTTTGAAGAAGAAGTGTACCACCTCGAACAAGTCTTCTCCAGGTTAAAACAAGCAGGCCTAAAGATGAGTCCAAAGAAATGCCATCTGTTCCAGAAAGAAGTCAGCTTCCTCGGTCACATAGTCTCCGCTGAAGGAGTGAAGACCGATCCCTCCAAGATCGAAAAGGTCTCTGCTTGGCCGACACCGACGAACAAAGAGCAAGTTCAGAGCTTTTTGGGTCTCTGCACTTACTACAGAAGATTTGTAAAAGGTTTCGCCACGATAGCCAAACCCCTCCATCGTCTCACAGGAATCAAGATTCCATTCGATTGGACTCCGGAATGCGAAGAAGCCTTCAAGAAATTGAAAGAAAATCTTACTTCTTCCCCGATTTTAGCCTATCCAGAGGTCGAACTTCCTTTTATTTTAGATACAGACGCCTCTTTGTCAGGGATAGGTGGAGTCTTGTCACAGATTCAGGAAGGTCAGGAGAGAGCGATTAGCTATTACAGCAGAGTCCTTAGTAAAACCGAGAGGAACTATTGTGTAACTCGTAGAGAACTCTTAGCTGTTGTTAAAACCGTAGTCCACTTTCATCATTATTTGTACGGGAGGAAATTCTTGATTAGAACAGACCATGCTTCTTTAAGGTGGTTACTTTCGTTTAAATCCCCCGAAGGTCAGGTAGCTAGGTGGATTGAGAGGCTCGGACAGTACGATTTCGAAATTCGTCATCGAGCAGGTTTACAACATGGAAACGCTGACGCTCTTTCTCGAAGACCCTGCGAAGAAACGACAGATTGTAGGCAATGTACTCGCCTTAAAAAATACAGAGATCCTCCTCCTACAATACGGAAGATTTCTCTTGGAGAAAACCTCGAAGATTGGAAAAGATCTCAACAAGAAGATTCTACTCTGTCTCAGGTTAAATCTTGGAAAGAAACACAAATTCGCCCAGACTGGCAAGAAATATCCTCAGCTGAGTCTGACGTCAAAATTTACTGGGCTCAATGGGACTCTATTCTTTTAATAGACGGAATATTATACCGCAAATGGGAATCCGCAGACTTGAAAGAGATCAAGTGGCAATTTTTGGTTCCCAGAAATCGAGTTCCAGAAATTCTTGCTCTTTACCACGATTCTCCTGCAGGTGGACACTTTGCCTCGAATAAAACTTTAGGCAAGATACGCGATCGTTATTTTTGGCCACGATGTCGTGCCGACGTAGAAAACTGGTGTCGGAGATGTCAAGTTTGTACGTCGAAGAAAGGACCTCGAGATAAAGGACAAAGCTCTCTCCAAGTTTACAACGTGGGAGCTCCTTTCGAGAGAGTAGCAATGGATATCCTCGGTCCTCTTCCTATAACCTACAGTGGGAATAAATACGCCTTAGTCATCGCTGATTATTTTACCAAGTGGCCCGAAGTAATTCCACTCGCCAGTCAGGAAGCCTCTACCGTAGCTCAGGCGTTCGTAAAAGAATTTATCTGTAGACACGGAGTACCTCTAGAAATACACACTGATCAGGGCCGAAATTTTGAGTCAAGCTTAATGAAAGAAGTTACTCAAATTTTAGGGGTAAGAAAAACTCGTACTACTCCCCTCCATCCTCAGTCTGACGGCATGATAGAACGTCTGAATAGAACTTTACTCCAATATTTGTCGTCCTTCGTAGAGCAGAATCAGAGAGATTGGGACACCTGGATTCCTTTTTTCCTCCTGTCTTATAGATCTGCGATTCACGAGACGACAAAACAGACGCCCGCTTATATGCTTACGGGGAGAAATCTTCGACTCCCGTCAGATTTAGAGAAAGGCCCTGTTCCCGTGCAAACTCAACTTCAGACAGATTATGCCTCTGATTTACAACAACGCCTAGAAGAAATTCATAATTTTGCAAGGGAAAGAATTTCTATGGCTTCAGATAAATTAAAAGCTCGCTACGATATACGAGCTAGAGATTTAAAATTTAATCCCGGAGATTCTGTCTGGCTTTTCCAACCTAGAAGACAGAAAGGAAAATGTCCAAAACTCCAACGAAACTGGGAAGGTCCATATTTAATAGTTAACCGGATCAACGATGTCGTTTATAGAATCCGAAGAGGTTTTCACACAAAAGCAAAGGTCGTTCACCTGGACCGGATTGCTCCTTTCGAAGATGGACATCCATCTGAATCAAACTTACCGAGAGCTGGAACATCTGATGAGGGTAAACATTAAGAGAATTTCTTCTGTCAACCGAAACGAATTTAACCTCTCTACCTGTCAAGTTAAGGGGAGATTGAATTGTTTTATTGAAGCTCGTTGCAAATTAGAAAATTTTCGAAGCTTTGAGTCTCATTTTCTCAGAGAAAACTCTGCTCTTCTCATTCAAGTGTTCAAACTCAGAGTAGTTCTCGTTGTTTATTTGTGAGTTTCCTCAGAAATCTCTTACACTCGGATTTGTTCCCACACCAGAGAAGAAGAAATTATTCTTGAAGTTCTTAAAAGATAGTTGGTTTGAAATACGCTTTATTTATTGGAATTCTTTTAATTTTATTAAATAAACAAGACTTTATAAAAAAAAAAAAAAAAAAACATTGAACTTAAGTTAGATTCCGTTAAGGAAAAAAGAAATTTCGGTAATTTTCATCATTTCATTTTTAACTTTCTGGCAACTGTGACATGATGAGGTTTCTCTTATGGACCCAATCAGCGGACTCCCTCTGCACCTTCTACACCTAGGTCCAGGTTCCCCGGTCGTAACATGAATCCACACTTTCGAACTTGAAGATTCGGGAGCCGGACTGCCAGAATACAGTAAAAAAATTGAAATTAAGGAAAGATCATGAGTAGATCTTAGAAAAAATAAAATGGATAAAAAAAAAAAAAAAAACTTACTTTAAGAGATGACACTCATAACACAAAAGACCTGGCTGTCCTTTGATGAATGTTCCATTAAGGAAACCACATTTTAGTTTTTCCCATTCTTCTTCGAATTTAAGTCGTACTTCTTCGGCATTTAGATGGGAAAAATCAAAGTAAATCCTCCTTGCCAGGACTCCGGCGTTGCGACAAGCGTGGATTTCGGACGTCATGCTTCTTTGACAATTTTTTTCACAATGGTTGTTTGAATCCAGAAATTTGTTATTTCAATTTTTTTTTTTTTTTTGTTTTCGAGATTGGTTTTTGTTTTCTTCTAGAAGATTCTTCTCATAAATCGAGTTTTGTGTCGGACCAGCTCTGATTACTTTATAATCTGAATAGAGCCACGATTATTATTTTTCATGGTCGATAAGCGATTATTTGATTTTCACATTTTTTCTAACCCATGTGTCAGTTTTTGTCAGCACTTTTTCAGGTTGTTTTATGACGTAACCTGATTTTCCTTTACCTTCTCCTGGTATTTGAGGATGACTGAAGGCCCCGATTTTAAAGAAACACTCAACGATAATCCAGATAAGATCGTTTATTTTCTCTTTTAAAAAATAATAAAATTTATACGATCCGTGCTTTTCTCAAATTCGCTTAGTGAATTCGGATTGGTCTGCCTTCACTCACGTTTGTCCTCCCAATCTAGGGTGTGCAGTTTCCGAAAGAATTCGGGACCGGCTCGCCTCCTTTCCTCTCCCTCGTTCCCGAAGGTTGAGAAGAAGCCCTAAAAACCTCCTAAGGCCACCGTCGATTTGGACTTCTGTTGGAACCTCTCCTGTTTCCGTGGTCCTTTTCCCGGATCATTTTGACCAAATTTGGATTTTCCTGATTTCCGGAATTTGGAAACTGACCGTTCCTTCGGATTTTACACGAAGCTATACACTACACACTTTTTACACTGACTTTTGTGAAAACACGGCACATAAAAGTTTGAAAATTCAGTTCAATGCTCGACTATCTGCTCAAGGTTTTCTGTGGTTTACCTTGAGACTGTGGGCAAATGCCAGATAGCAGAAAGGGAGTCTTTGAATTTTTAGAGCCACAGCTCCGACTCACCTTCAAGCGTCGTATGCTAGATCAAGATCGTTATTGTTTCAATTTGTTCGAGTCGGGACGACTCTTTTCCTCAGGGGGGAGTAGTGTTACAAAGGATAAAATCACCCGTTTTACCCCCTTTTCTAATGATCTAGTAGTCGACATGTGACGCAAGAAAACTAAGTCTTCTTATGTCATCAAATGAATAAGGTTGCTGCGTCAACCGCTATTATTGTAAAAACAGATCTGTTTCAGACTTTGAGCTGATAACACGTTCTTTACCCCAAATACATTTTTCTCAAAGCATATTTCTCATTTAGCGCCTTTTAATTGCTCACCTAACTAAGCTTCTTACCCTTGTTTTATTCGTTACACCAAAAAGTGTAACAATACTTTTCGATGTCCTCAATTTCGTAGCTGCCGGTAGATATGGTGACTACCTTATCACCTATGTACTATTCATTGTGGCCAGCGTCAACGTTGGGAATGGAATTGAAGGTTACCAATTCAACGAGGCCGAGACTGTAATTTTTGTCTGAAGCAAGTTCGATCGGGGGAAAATATTGTGCTTCGAGAATCGAAGACGTTCCCGATATCGTTAACGTAAACGAATCATTCATGACTGCGAGTGTTAGACTGTCTTCACTAAATTACGTATGACGTTTATATAGTTCACCGCTCAGAAATTTCAGACACAAGTGTCCGCATCCGAAAGTACCGTAATGTTGATATCTATCATCGTTATACTTTACGCTACCAACACCGAGATATTGCACGAGGTCCAACGGAGGTTGAAGATGACCGAAACTGTCGAAATAAACGACATCGTTGCCACGTTCCTTATACGCAACCCAGTGTGTCCCAGGACCGTCTTTGTTGTCAAGATCGACGACGGCTGCCTCGTTTTTACGCAGCCCGTTTTTGGGCATTTCGTTTCGCATAAAGACACCTCGGAAATACGAAATTTTCATAAGTTTTGCATATTTCAACAAATCTCAATTGGTAAACGCTCGGCGTGGTAGCGTCACATCTAGTTTTTTGAATGATGAAGACCAAAACCTTCCTTGTACGATTTAAAATGGAGACCTTTACCTAATGCGATCGCTTCGATTGTTTTGTTGTGCCGTTTACTTTCCTCTAATTCTCGGTTAGCCGCGCTCGCATCGTTCACAGCTTTTCCTATACCTGCAGCAACTCCCGCTAGTGCACCCGTAGCGCTTAGACCGGCAAAAATAGGAATGAGAAAAGGTAGAAATCCACCAAATTTTGAGGGTACCGGTAGAATGCGCAGTGATCGCACGTTATGTTTACCGCCTTCTTTTTTTAGAGCTTCTCGAGCACCTTTGAGTGCAGATTTGATGCTTGTTTTCGCGTTGTGGCTCGGTATCATGGATTGCTTTGCCGCGCGTATGATTTTGTGTAAGGGAACGCCCTTGGGTTTTCGACAACCCATGCCTAACTTCATTTTCACCTTCGTCGTGTTCGCTACAGCCCAAGCGGTTGCTTTTTTACCTAAATTTGCGTCTTTTGCTGACACCCGTTTTCAGACTTCTCGGCTAATATTTCATCCGCGGCGTTTCTAGCCTCGGAATTTTCACGATTTTCTGAATATGATATATCGTGTTCCTTACACGCTGCGTCAAAAGGATTGATACTAGGATCGCCTTTTGCGAGTCTTTACGCCAACTTTGTACCAGGACCGCAGTATTGGTGACCGGGAACATGCAACTCGATCGGGAGTTTGTTGATGATGCTATTCACCAATCCGCTCCCACATAATCGTTTTTTCGAGGATCGCTTACGATCGCGTGTGCGCACAATTATGTTCGCTCTTCGACGGAGGGCTAGTTCTCATAAACGATGCATTTATAGAAAATTGAGCAGTTACGTTCAAGATGAAGTTTGAGACACAATCGATCAAGCTACCTGTGGTGAACTTAAACAAAAATACGCAGCAAAATGAGGAACCGAAAAAACGCCACGGTGAACTGTGACCGAGTAGTGTCCGTGCGGTACTTTGTGGACCTTCTAACCGTGGTAGAACCAACGCATTGTTCTCACTCATAACGCATCCGAACGGTTTGAGGTTTGAAAACCTGTACGTTTACTCAAAATCTCTCAATCAACCAAAATCCAAGTTTATCAGTCAAGTGCTTGAAAGCGTCGACGGTGTTGAATACTTCCCCTTTAACGAGCATAAGCACGTTATCGCATCGAACGAGACGCAACCTAACACAATCGTGATATTCGATGACGTAGCGTGCGAGACGCAGGACAACGTACGCGCATACTTTTGCATGGGTAGACATAATGACATAGACTGTTTCTATCTTTGTGAGACATACGCTCAGATCCCCGAGCATCTCGTGCGCGATAACACTAACCTGCCGGTCTTATCCGAACAAGACAAAATGAACCTGAGACACGTATACAACGATCACGTAAACACCGATATGACGTACACAGAGTTTAAAGACTTGTGTGTGGCTTGCTGGAACGGCGACAAATATGGGTTCCTCGTGATCGACAAGGATCGAGAGCTCGACAACGGTCGATATAGGAAGGGATTCGACAATTTTATAAACATGACAAAGGAATAAAGTAGACGGTCATCGAGGGAAACGAAACAGTAGCGTTGCTGAGCTAGTTGTGTCAACATGCAGGAAATTCGGAAGGAAAAAGAAGTCGTGCGCCGTATTGCTCAAGCGAGTGATGCAATTCGAAGGAAGCATAGAATCCTCAAGACGGGAAAAGAGTCGCTGCAGGAAACAATGAAGGATGTCCTCAAACCTGTGGTAACCCCGCGGCAGGAATTAGTCAACGTCTCTCGAGAGACGAAACCTGTGAAGCAAGAGGTGAAGGAAGAAATCAAAACTGAAACGACGGATGAACCGAAGAAGGAAATGGAATCTGAAGCTGAAGATTCTTTTGCAACTGCAGAGAAAGAGGATCAAACAATCACAGAGTCATCTGCAGGATTGCAAGATGGATATTTCAAAACGCTCAAGGATAAAAACAGACAGAGCGAGCTGGATACTTTATACGGGGTACGGAACCTTCCTACCGCCGGGCTGATGGTTGGTGACTCACCGATAAGTTTCGAGCGCAATTCCATTCGCATAGGCAGTACACTCTACCCGAAAACTCAAGGTCTGCTGGAGTTGTTGTTTAAGAAGATGCCGAACAGCGTTCACGTTACCCTCAATGACAAGAAGAATTACAAGAACACCCTTCTCGCAAAAAATGCTCACAGAAAGTATTACAGCGCCACCGAGCCTATCCTAAACACCCCCAGCGCCAAATTCAAGCACCTAATTGCAGAGCTGCTGAACATTAATACATCGTCACCATCGTCCTCGTCATCGAAGCGTAAGGGCAAAGGTGTTTTGCTACCTCAGGCTTGGGTTACTTGACAGGGTGTTAAAAGAGATTACATTTTCTGGGACGATGCAAACGAGTTGGTGGAACGTCTGTGTTTGCTTACGGCATCTCAAGCGGCTGGGAATACAACTCACAGCAACTAAATTATGTCGATTCTCGAAGAATTGCGGGAAGCTGGAATCATTTATCAATCATCTGCCCTCGTTTCCACACTCATTCACAAGATGTGCGTCGACGTGTTTGGACGTCAGCTGAATAAAAAGTACTCGACAAGTACAGCTGCAAGTACTCGAGGTCCTCCGGGTGTCGGATTTCACGTAACAGCGGACGGGCAGTACGATATACGGAACAAAAAACTATGCAATATAGCTGACCCCGTGGAGCCAAACAATGCTGTAACTTTGTAAATCTTCCTTCGCAAATTCGACTCGCTGGAAAAACAACTCGACAATCTTGAACAAACGATCAAAGCATCGGATACCACTACAGGGAAAGCCTTGGACACTTTTTACACAGATTCTAGAACAGGCAGAGACTTGTCGATTCGAAACGCTGAAATTATCTCCAAATTGGACACCAGACTGAGAGCATTGGAAGATGTCCGAGGAAGCGCTAGCTCTGGAGACGGAACTGCATAAGTCTGTACGCCGGAATTACCCGCGGCGACGTGTCAACGTGCGCGGCATCGACGAGACCTGGCTGGCAGGTCTTGTTGATATGATATCGTACGCTGAACAAAACAATGGCTACAAGTACATGCTCACAGTCATTGATATTTTCTCAAAGTATGCATGGGCTGTGCCGATCAAGAGCAAGTCCGGGGATGACGTTACAAAGGCGATGGAATCTGTGCTCGTTTAAGGACGTGTACTGAAAAAATTACACGTCGACAGAGGAACGGAATTTTACAACTCAAATTTGGATGTCTTATGACACGCTATGGAGTCAAACTGTACTCCACGTACTGTAATTTGAAGGCTTTGATCTGTGAACGTTTCAATCGTACGTTGAAAAGCAAAATGTGGACACATTTCAGCATGCAAGGGAACTCTAAGTGGCTCGACATCTTATCTGATTTGGTATTGGCTTACAACAACACCATACACCAAACCATACGAATGAAACTATCGGACGTCACGGTTGCGAACGAGATGCAATTATAACGTCAGGCGTACGGAGGGCTTCGAGCGATACCTACCATACCGGCAAAGTTCAGAACTGGCGACAAAGTCCGAATCAGCCAATTCAAAAACGTCTTCGAGAAAGTTTATACTCCCAATTGGACGATTGAAGTATTCACAATAAGCCGAGTGGAAAATACTCATCCTGTGACGTACAAGCTCAAAGACTACCAAGGTCAACCCATCGCTGGCGGTTTCTACGAACAGGAGCTCCTCAAGGTTGAACATCCGGACATCTATCTCGTGGAGAAGGTTCTCAAGAAGCGTGGAACAAAATTATACGTTAAATGGTTAGGTTTTGACAGTACACACAACAGTTGGATAAATGAATCTGACGTGTAATATTAGCATGAATAAACGAAATTTTTATTGAAATAGGTATGCGTCTTGATTTCACACCCTATATGCATGTATCTTTATTCTTTTGACACTCGGTTGACACATTACACACTACACATTATGGTTATATCCTATACATTGAGATGTGGTAATTATATATAGCTAAAACTTATACTAAGGTCTAGGCTTGTATACTCACGGAAGCGTGTCGGTTGTGTTGTGAAAACACGATCCGCTTGTCGTCATTCCAGCTCAGTGCCACCTTCTGCTGTCCAATAGTGTATACCTGATGCTTTTGACTGCCTGTTAAATTCTGATTCTTGACCAAGTTTTCACGTTGTGAAACACATTTTAAATAATCGTCAAAAGTTATAGTTTTTAACGTCGATCCTTTGACACCCTTGGCTCGTTTCTTATCTTTATCCCCCCCGAACACTCTGAATAAATTCAATTTGGCCCTCAAGCCAACAAATTCTGCCATTATTTTTCCGTAACACTCATCTTTCATCAAACCGAGAACTTTTTTTATTGACTAGCGGCATTCCGTAAACATTATCAGAGGGATAATCCGAAGTGTCAAATTTGTTCAAATCCTGTTTTATGCAGTTGTATATATCAGGGACGATGAAATGGTAGACTAAACTATCGGTATCTGTGTACATTAATTTTGCCCGAGGTCCAAATTTCGTTTTGACATAATTGTAGTGGAAATCTTAAATGAAGGTTTTTGAAAGGTCGAGAATGGAGAAGCCCGCGTACAACGATTTGTTTAACTCAACTTTTGTTTTGTTCATTTTAACGATGATCATATCGTGGTCAAAAATTGTACAGCTGTGAAAATTAGGTTTAGCTATTGCAGCTCGAGCACCGTGCCGCCCATCCCATTTGGTAATCAGTCGAACATCCCTGTACTTCCTCACATTCTCCATTGTTTCACCAGAAACTGCGTTGTTCATTAGTTTAAGCAAATTTTTTCCAAATTCTTGGTTGGATTTTTTTCGAAAATCGATATTCAAATCGATATAAGTTTTTAACTACGGTGTTTGTCGGAATTTCAATGCTTTATGAATTTTTACTAACTTTAAACCTAACTGCAAACACTGGTTCAAAACGCGATAGTGAACAACGTAGTTTTTTTTGGAAAGTAGCGTGGTCGTCAACTTTGGCTGTTTATTGTTCGAAATCGGAGGTACATAGTGCTCCGGACACCGTGGCAAATCTTTATGCAATTCATGCAGTTCCTCAGGATATTCCAAATCTACTTCTAACACGTAACCGAACTCTGTTTCGTCCGGGATGGTCAGAACGTCACACTCTCTGAAACCTGACACCCACTCGAAGGAACTGTATGGTAGAGCGAAGCTCATAGCTGCACCGTACAAGTTGTTTACATCGAAGTACATAAAATAAGATTCTTCGACCTCCGGATCGAATGCCTTCCCCATATACCTGTTGTTGGCCTTTGCGTATCTTTTTGAGCACTGCGACACACCGTCGCGAATTTCTTTTTCAATAAACATAACCATGTGTATGTCGGTAAGAAGCTCGAGCTCGATGTTGGTACATTTTAGCATTGCATCAAACGACAGACCAGGCGTGTGTAATAATGTAACGGGTCCAGTTTGTACGTTGTCCAACAGTTTTGTCAAAAATTTTGAAAAACGTTAGCTAGTAAAAATACGTCTGTTTGTAGATATAAATTTGAATACTCTCCCAAAGTTTGAACGTTAAAAGTTTGCCAGCCCTTACATGCATGTGCGTAATCATCATCTGATATATCCTGGTCATTTAATTTCGAATAAAATTGGCGTTTGGTCGGTAGTCGTTTGTCCTTAAGCTTCTCCCAACTATCTAGGTACTCGTAGGGAAAAACACCTTTTCTGGTCAATAACTGAAATTCATCCATGCTACTGCAGAATTTGCGCGTGATTGTTTTTTGGTTGTCGTATAGACACGTTGCCAATTTTTAAAGACTACTAGGCATGAAGCGGAACGAATCTATAAACCGGAACTTTATATCTGTTCCCTTGACTAATTTTCTGAAAGAAATGTACTTTTCTTTGTTTACGGGCAGCAGTTGAACAGTTCTTTCGAAAAATGTAGCGCTTTGATCAGAAAATGTGAATCATAACCGGATAGATTATGGAATATCACTGGGATAGTATACGAGTTTTGATAATTCAGATTACAGCCTCGGTGAGCAGCACCACGATACTTTCGCGTAAAATGACAGTGATCATGATGTTTCACGTCTGTCGGTGTAAACGGGTTTTCGCAAATATGACACACCGTTGATAAATGAAATTCGTTTATTTGATTAAAAATATGCTTCCAAAGAATGTGCCAAATCCTCTAATTCGTTGACAAACCATTGGATGCAGGTTTCTCCGCGATTAATTTTGAATTTTGGAATTGAATTGTCAAACGCGCGATGGAGATAATAAGCTATACTATTTGGAATATTCTTTTGATATATTGTTCTTTTTTCTCGGATACTTTTGAGAGTTGGTTGTGGTAAGCATTCCAAAACCGCGTAAATAAAGAATGGGACGGTTTCTTTATGTTTGAACTTTTTGAATTTAAGAATCTTGTCCTCTTCTGTCGGTAAAATAACTTCGGTTTTGTTTGAGTTCAGGCAATCTACATTGTGCTTTAACAAACATCTTTCAGATTAAAAGTGTGACAGACACTTATCACATAACCAAGTACGAGCACGGTGACCAGAAATTTGAGATCTTGTTGATCGTGATAAATTACGAATACATGGAAAAGGTGTATTCTTCTGTTCTTTGTGTGATTTTCTATAGCATCATCATCATCATCATCGTCGTCATCATCAATTTCACACTCTATCACTAAAAGATGGATTGTAGGTTTATCAGACTTGAGTCGACTTAAATTGAAGGATACAATTTCACTATGCTTTTGCTTCTCAGTACAATCTATACCATAAACCGAGTTACACTCTCAGTCACACACTTGACACTTGTCTCTAACATCCTACTGACACAGTCAAACATGTGCCTCTGCGACGAAATTCACATTTCTACCATAATACGGCACACGAAAACAAATATTTCGAATACACAGGTTGATGAGAGAAATTAATGACACTGGGGTCAGGGCAGCTAGGTGGTCTAGTGGAGTAAGTCTCCGGTAAAGCATCTCTGGATACCAGGTTCGATTCCTGGCTCCATCGTTAATTTTTCAAGTCAACCAAAAAATATTCGAAATACATTTTTCTATACCATAAACGTTAATCAAAAGATGGTTGAGTTTTTTAAATTTTGGAATTTGTTCCAGAGACATTGGAAAATTCAAACCATCATACCGTAGCACTGAGCTGAAATGTGGGTACGAGCAGACTTCATTGAGATTTTTTTGCTCGTTGGAAAGAGGGCTGCGGTGACCGACCAAAGAAAGCAATATGAGTCACTGTTACGGATGTTGACAACGGCCTTCTTATCTTGAATATATTTGGGTAGTGGTGTGGATGTGAACACACCTCCTCGTAGTTGCACGTACTTGTTGATATTCACAGTTAACTTGATGATTCCAGTCAAAGAACAGCCTGAGTCTTTTTCTTGGAAGTCTTCCACCTTGGCCATCACTCTACGCTTGATATTTTCTTCGAACCACCCATGTATGTCCGTTTGTTGGAGGATAACTAGATTTTTGGTGTTGAAAAATTTGATGTCTTCCACAATTTCAGCGTGCTTTGTAACACTCAATTTACACGATGAAACACAGTTGGCTTTCAAACTTCCCGTCTTACGTAGCATGTTCTTGAGTCGTGCAACGACCAGGTGGCATCTTTCAAAAACACACCCAAATCCTTGTGTTGCAGATTGATTACAGCACCCGTTCTAATTCGACTCTCGAACGCCCTCTCCAAATCTTCCCATTCTACTCAATCGCTTCGCCGTCGGCTTTGTAATCCGTCGCCTACTTTTCGAAACTGTTGGAATTTTGCAGTCAACGATCTCAATATTCCAATCGTTGTCAAAATCCGTGTCTTCTCCTAGATCGTCGAGGCGTTCTTCCGTCAAATTTTTCTCAGAAGCCTCGTATTTTGGGTTCCAAATCGGATCTATTTCTGAACCTTGGCCGGTGAAGATATCTCGCTCAAAATCTTGAACACCGTCTCCATGGTTTTTATCAATTTCAAACGCTTTTCGGAATCCATGTTTGTTTCTTTTTCTTCTCCAATCGCACACTTGACAAGAGTTATTGCGGCAAAGCTTGCTTCACAATGATTGATCTACGCCGACGCGGTCCCTTTATGGTTCATTGTGACTTACACATATCATCGAACCTTAGCGAACAATATTCTTCATCTAAAATTTTGAGATCTTTTCCGAGCGTATCTGCTGCTCGTGTTAGATGGTAAGACAGTTCTTGGAAGTCGATGATGAAGTTTCACGCGCTTTATGTACGGGACAGAGCTGCGATAGCGCTATAGAATTAGTAAATATCGTTCTCTAAGCGCGCGATGGGGATGTTTTTACTTTGCCAGCGGTGTCAGGTTTACGATTTTGAGACCTCTGCACTAGTTCAGTAGAGCAGAGTGAGACAGCGGTAATTTACAAAACGTAACCGACAAGTGTCGATCACTTCGAGATTTCATATAGGTTTAAGCGTGCATCTAAACACTTGAAGAAGCTGTACGACGAGTGGGGTGCTCCATAAGCCTGATGAAATCACTTGCAGTCGAACTGTCCAAGTGTCAAGGTGGGTGATCGAAATCAGTGCAGTTATAAAGTTTTTAACGTTTATTATGCAACAACTTTGGATTTTACTTGAACAAAGAGGAATAATTTAACGTGTGAGCGTTTTTTTTCAGATTTTTTTCCCCGGAAATTCGTTGCGAAAAATCAATATCGGTGAGTTTTATCAGCTATCGCAATTTTTTTAACGTTCTGTGACAAACATTCAAGACTTCAGACGTGTGTGCTCATTTTTTTTTTCAGGTATCGAATATGTAAGGATTACCCAAAACATTTACGTGCTGCGAGAATGGGCACATACCCTTCGGGTCAACATCTCGATGGAGGGGATTGAGTTGGCAATTGCCGCATATAACGACGAGAACGACGTCTACCTCCATCAAGCGGGGGTACTGACACTGCTTGGTCGAGAAGACGACGGAACCTGGTGGTTTCGTAAAGTGTAAGACGAAGTTGTATACATGTATTAATCAAAACCTTATTAAGTATTAAGTAATACAACAGTTTCGCAACACTGATGAAAATTATTTTTTCTCTTTATTCTTCACAATAACAATTACAAAAAAATTCTAGGTATACATTAGATTTTTAAAACTACACTATTTGTTTTTTTGTGTGTCTCAGAGACGTCTAAAACATGTGTGGAGTAGTACAGTAGTAGTAGTAGTATTTTGTAATTTTGTGAAAAAATATATTCCTCAAAAAACAAATGCACATAATTTTTCTTGAATGTCTAAAACTTGAATTAAGTGCAAATTTATTCAAGAGTCGATGCATCGGTGAATTCCACCTGGTTATATTGGCTGCCCAGATACTTCAGCAGCAAGCGATCCACCTCGACTTGTACCATGTTCTGCATCAGACCGTCGTCCTCGCAGAGTACCTTCGCCATGCGTGCCGGGAGAAAGACGCTGAACGTCGCATCCATATCGATAACCACCCGTTGACCAAATTGAGTCCGTACCCTCCGATTACTTGGGATTCGATAATTTTTGAAAACTTCCAAGTCGGATAGCTTTCTCGTTGGTAGGAATTCTTGCAGTTTGCCAATTTGGTTCAATTTTGTAAAATCCACTGTTTTTAAGTTTTTGTCGGTGTTAATTTCTTCACAATTTCAAACTTTCCAACTTCTTTGTCACTTTGTTGAGTTCAGATTTTTAATAAACGATTTTTTTCAAGTCTTCAAGATTTTTTAAGAACAGATCAATTCACCCGCGTAGTTGTGCTTTGTCGGAGGTTCTCTTCGTGAGAGCTGGAGCATCGTTGTGAGACTAATGTTCTGAAATTTAGGTTTTGATAACCATACTTCTCCCACCAAGCCTTCCAGAACCTTCCCGAATTCAACATTGCACCAAGACCCGATGGACGCAGGCGGCTCAACGTCAAGTCAAAACTCGTCGACCGATTCCGAGAACTGTTTGTCAGCCTAAATTCCGAGAATTCGTTCAGGCTCGTCACGTTCAACGTCGCACCGAAATCCTTTGACCGCGGGCCGCTCGACGTCAAGTAGAAACTTGTCGGAGTCATTGCATAAGCCTCCCAACGTCGCATTTTCGCCTCGAAACCTCTCGATCGTCGGAGGAAGAATTTTCCAGAAGCTGACTCATGGAACCTTCCAGAAGCTCAACGTGCGAGAGTTCGAAGTTGAACCGTTGAGGGTTCGCGGTTGCGCTCGGGAAGGCAGATTCTCGATCCCGCTCGATGAGCATGGTAACTTAGAGCGCGATTTACCTGGTAAGGGTAAGACATATGGTAACTGACAGAGCACTTCTTACCGACGAAGAACGCTCGAGGGCTAAAACTATGGGCTAATTTGCAGCATTCTTTACCGACGATCCAGCCAATTTGAGGCATTTTTCATCGACAAGCGTCGATGCTAATTTGGCGGATTTCTTTATCGACAAGCGATAGACAGAACACATCTTACCTTACGAGGGTGGGGGGTAACCTTCAAGGGTTCGCGTCTGGGGTGCCGGGAGGGAGCTTGGCCAGTAAAGTAGGTATTTTTACGCAGAATCTCTCATGCTCCTCTACTAGACTACCCCCTTAATATACGGGATCACACACGGCACGAGGAAGTATAATCATTCAAATGGAACATAGAATGTAAATGTGCCTGCCAAATAAGTAGCTTTTGGAATGATGTTTCGATATCACTACACGCAGAAGCGAGGTCCGACATCACGACCTCACTTCACGTGAACCTACTTGCAGAGAGATCCTAGGACGTGGGGTTCTTTTCTGATTTCACGACGGAGATGGGCAGTACCTAAGTTGTTCTTTTATTTTTATTGTGGTTTTGGTAACTTGGCGGATTTTTCTACATTACAGATGTTTTTGCCTGGGTATCAGTATTGAGAGGTGCCTCATCGCGATTTTTGATATCCCATTTCAATAACACAGGAAATTTTTTCGCGAGAGTTCGGGAGAAATGCCACATCAAAGTTTATCATTTTGACCTAACTGAGGTTTAAACGCAATTTATTTTCGTATCGTTACCGTGATAAAAAATTACTACAAAATATATATCCTATGTGAAAAACCCTCTCTTTTCTGAATATATTATTTATTTTCGTATTACTTTTTAAAATCAATCTTAAAAACCCTTATTTTCATGCGTCAACAATATTTATCTGAGTTTTGAGTTTTTCATGTGAAAAATGAGATTTTTCAAGGAAGGAACCAAAATTTTTAGAGTCGGATGGCCATGGGATCTCACGTGAGACACGATTATTCGATAAAAGTCTGTTAATAATACGCTCTTTTTCAAATTTAACGCCATATTGTTATTTCTTTAATTGTTCACTGCTAGAGTAAGTTTTAACCTGTTGGGCCACACGTGGTCCAGTGGACCCCAAGCAAACCTTGTAGCTATTCTACGTTAAGAACGACTTTTTTCACATTATTTAGCAAGTATGAACGAACCATTGTCATTCGAAGAGATTTACCAAAATTCGTAACTTCAAACTTACAAGATGAATATACTTTTTTCAGAGTTCATTGAAGCTCTATTTTTTTCTTGAAAGAATATTGTTTCCCGAGTCAAATGCCGTGATGTTTTACGATATTAAACAATTAAAATTTCTTTGAATTTTTTTGTAAAAAAAAAGTTAAATTTCATGACTCTTTGTTTCTTATTGAATTGGACTATATCAAAATTCTAAATAAAAAACAACTATCAAATTAGTCAGAAGAGATTCTAAATTGGAATTTGGCGCAAGATTCAAGTCAATACATCAAATAGAACGCTAATAGGATGTGTTTTTCTACGCGGAGTCCACTGGACTCCGTGTGACCGTACGGTTGTTAATAGGAAGTGTGAACATTGCAGATTGAAAAACAAAGTTGTCATCGAAAAAGTAAAAATATCCTGTTCAACTTGAAAAGAGCGTATTATTAACAGACTTTTGTCAATTAAACGTGTGACACGTAAGATATCATGGCCATCCCAGTCTAAAAATTTCGGTTTATTAATGAAAAAATCGAAGCTTTCACATGAAAAACTCAAAAGTGAGATAAATTTTGGCAGCCCATGAGAAAAAATGTGTTTGAGAAAAATGTTGATTTTAAAAAGTTATCCAAAAGCAACTAATACATTCGGAAAGGTCAGAATTTTGACATAAGATACATATTTTTTCTTAATTTTTTTATACTTGTAACTATACGAAAATAATTCGCATTTAAACCTCAGTTTGGTCAAAATGATAAACTTTGATGTGGCTATTCTGGCGAACGGTAAGTCCAAGAAGATTAAAACTTGGTGAAGTTTCTAATCTTAGGATACACCAAAAGAGAACAAATTTTCAGAAATATCAATTTTTTGATGTCCTGATCATTCCTTGATAATTGGTAGATTGGACCCCACATTCTTGTAGAAAATTAGACGCACTACAAAAAAGGTCTGATATGATTTTTCGTCAAGTCGACTCGTTTAAAAGTTATTCAAGGTTAAAGTACCTCAAATGGTATACGATGACTTCCACAATTATGGTATATTTCATTACAAAATAAGAGCTCAAAAACACAAGACATCATATTTTTCGTAATGTTCATCAAGTGTTCTCTGGCAAAACATCAACTTTTTCACGAAATACTAATAATTGTAAGAAAAATTGATTCTCCTTACGTTTATTGGTATTTCGTAAAAAGTTTGATGTTCTGAAAAACGAAATATATATATATTAGGGTAAATCGAGAATTCTGAAAACTGTTGGTTACGCTCAAAAATCAAAGATATCGCTGAAGAAAAGGTCTCCGTGTAACGATTTGATTTCTTGACAATATGTAGGGGGTACGCGGAAAGCTCAAAAACGCCATTTTTAGCGTTTAATTCACGTAATTACCGATCATCTGAAACAGATCATTTTGAAAATTCAAATTCAATTATGTAGGGTGCCTAGATATACAGGGTGATTCAGTACCCGGGGACCACTGGGCACTGACGGATTCCTTGTAAAAAAATAAGACTAAAATTTCTCTTGACAATTTTTTTTTAAAGCAACGGTTTTTGAGTTAGAGCCGTTTGAAGTCCATCAATCACAGCGCAGATGGGACCGAGCGCGCGAGCCAAGTGCGAGGCTAGTGTAGTTGAGCCCGATGCAGCGTACGCTAGCCTCGCGCTAGCCTCGCGCTAGGCTCGTGCGCCTGGTCCTATCTGCGCACCGTGATTGGTGGACTTCAAACGGCTCTAACTCAAAAACCGTGGCTTTAAAAAAAAATTGTCAAGAGAAATTTTAGTCTTATTTTTTCACAAGGAATTTGTCAGTGCCCGGTGGTCCCCGGGTACTGAATCACCCTGTATACTCTTTCAGACCCATGTTTACGAAACATCGACAAATCGTTATGAAAGAAATTTTTTATAACTGATATTTTCACTTTTTTCCAATTAATTATCATTGAATACTGATTCTTTTCCTCTCAAACGTTTTTGTATTCCGTCCATTTTTTGCGAAGTTTGGTACCAAAATTGTTGAGAAGTGAAGATTTATTGTGGAAAGGGTCTAGCCGGATAAGATAGTCAAATCGGCGCCCATATCACCTGGAAAAGTGATTATAACCATCATGTCCGGCATGAAAAATCACGCTGATTCCTAGCTTTTTAGACCCCTAAACCCGTATGGGGCCTTATAAGGCCCATTTTAGTGATTTTTAGTATTTTGACGATATCTCGGTCAATTTTTATGCTAGAAGAATGTTTTTTTTTCAGATTGTTGGGTTTTTCAAGCCCTACAACTTGGTTTCTTCATCTGAAGAAATTCAGCCGATACGTTGGAATAATAAGTGAATTGAAATGTGTAAACATTGAACTTATGAATGTATTGTATAAGTTCAATGCTTACACATTTCAATTCACTTATTATTCCAACGTATCGGCTGAATTTCTTCGGATTCAAATAAAACGTTTGCAAACGAATAAGATGGAGAGGAAGACAACTCCACAACTATAACAACCATCTGACGTCAAAGTGACGTATAGAGTGCTTGGACGCCAAAAATCAAGGTGATTACACGATACGATTGACGAATGTCAGTCACCAGCACGGTCGTATGCCAGATATGGAGGTTAGAGAAACGAAGAGCGCACTCCGTGTTATAGGAAATCAGCTGATTCGAGATATTAATCCGTATGGTGGCGCTAGTCTATAGTGTACCCAGCAGGGTGGCCGCTGTACTCCTGCTATGCTGCACGCGCGCTTATACACTATGCACTTTTCGAGCGCACGCTATAGCGGACAAATTCGCCTCTGCGGCCATAGTATAAAATGAAGTTGGACATGACATTTAGTGTATTAGGTTGGTTACCAGGAAAGACCTAGAAGCTTGAATATGGTTAAGAAACCAAAAAATGTGGTTTTCATTTTTTTCGAGTTCGTTCCACCATTTTTAAAAATGTGAAAAAATTCAGACATATTTTGAGAGTAAAAATAAATGGAATTTTTTTTTTTTGGAGATGAGTAAGGCTTCGTTTTTAAAATATCGGGTTTTAAAATTTTCAAACGGCTATAATCATTCGAATTTTGCGCCAAATTTCTTCAATGAAACCAAGTTGTAGGGCTTGGAAAAAAAACCCAACAATCTGGAAAAAAAACATTCTTCTAGCATGAAAATTGACCGAGATATCGTCAAAATACTAAAAATCACTAAAATGGGCCTCATAAGGCCCCATACGGGTTTAGGGGTCTAAAAAGCTAGGAATCAGCGTTTTTTTTCATGCCGGACATGATGGTTATAATCACTTTTCCAGGTCATATGGGGGCTGATTTGACTATCTTATCCGGCTAGACCCTTTCCGTGTATGAGCGGATCCACGTCACTTCACTCAAGAAAAAACCGTCAAGTCACGGATCTTTGCGCCATTTGAAATATCCGTAGTACTATGTGAAAAAAAAATACAATTTCGAGGATTTTGAATTTTTTTCAAAAATGGCCGAGTTCGAGCTATGTAAAGTTTTGTATACCACTGTTGCACTGCTATGTTTGAAAATTCATATCTCCGAAAGTGTACATTGGAGCGGACTGATCCTGCAATCGTTCTGTTCGTAAAAGAATGCGCTTTAATAAAAAAAATTTATTTGGGAAAAAAAAATTTTTCCAATATTTTTTTACCATTTCTTTTTTTGATTTCGCTGCCATTTCCGCGGGACTAACAACAATTCATGGAGATAATTTTTTTCGGATACCTGTATCCTTCCTCTTTAATCCTAAAAAAAAAAATTGATGAAGAAGTTACCAGGGCCGGAGAAAAAAAATGAAACGTCTCGTCGCGCGTCACCGCGCGCGCCGATCCACGTCAGCGCTACTCCCGCGAATTCGGTGTGTTGCGTATATTATATACGATAAAGTGGAGTTCAATTTGATTTGATGCTCTTCCACTTACCCGGGCTATCCATTCTACGGAAATAGATATTAACCACCCTAGCCCTCAAGTATCCGTCCACTGGTCATCCTTTCTTGGAGTTAAACTGTATACCTGTTCTGAGAATTCCAGTACGGTTATGGTTCGTTGAGCACTCCTGTGCTGAAATTGGGTTTAATTCTATTTCACTCAGTTTGTGTTACATGACTGATAGATAATCTTGCAATATGTTGGTGGCTCTGAAAAGGGCCGATATTTTCAGCGATGATTCGCAGGATAACGCTTAGTAGCCAACCTCTATTTGAAATTAATTCATAATTTTCGTCGAATCAAATTTTTCTGATGCGGAAAATAATTTTGTTTTGATGAGTTTATGAGATACTGGAATAACCGCATGTAATTTTAGAGTGCCACGAACTGTCAAGGCTTTATCGAATCGATTTTGTGAAATAGATTCTTCCGCTTGATATTCTGCAGACGTACAGTACGCAAAAGATATGCTCCGAAAATAAGAACCTGCCCAATTATACAGATCCAGCGGTGTTTGGATAGGATCGGAATTGCCAATCAGTTGTAAACTCGTACGCAAAGCTAATCTCTTAACAGTTCCACCAACACCATCACACGGCCATTTTCCATGTGATGTAGCAAAAAAATACCATTCGGTTTCGCATTGAAAGTCTTCGAAGTGATGTGTTATGTTTATGAAATTTCTTTTTGTTCTAATATTGGGAAGCTGCTCCGTCGGAGAAATAAATTATTTTATCTATAGGAATCGAATTTTGAAACTTCTCTCTGATAAAGTTGATCAACTTTTTTTGAAATAAATGAACCGCGACTGTATCATGTTTCAGATGCTCTGAAATTATCACAAAACTAAAATGTCTCAACTGGTCGTCGGCGTAAATTTTATGGTAAACCACGATTGGATGAATAGTCGCCTGATTATTGGTCTAGTGAAACCCTTGCGTGGAATCTTGTACAACAAATGCATAATTCTCAGCGAAATCGCATACTACTAAAAATTCACCAACTCTGCAAATTTAGAAACACCGATTTTTTTACCCGGATAACGATCACGGAATAATCGATACAATTCTCTCAGATTATTCAACATCAGATGCTTCTGAACCGATATTTTTTCACCATTTCTTTCAACGGTTATGCAGCTTCTTTGACCTGGAATTATGTGACTGACCTCCTCACTTCGATACATATACATATACACAACACACCGAGTTCGCGGGAGTAGCGCTGACGTGGACCGGCGCGCGCGGTGACGCGCGACGAGACGTTTCATTTTTTTTCTCCAGCCCTGGTAACTTCTCCATCATTTTTTTTTTCAGGATTGAAGAGGAAGGATACAGGTATCCGAAAAAAATTATCTCCATGGATTGTTGTTAGTCCCGCGGAAATGGCAGCGAAATCAAAAAAAGAAACAGTAAAAAAATATTGAAAAATTTTTTTTTTCACAAATAATTTTTTTTTTATCGAAGCGCATTCTTTTACGAACAGAACGGTTGCAAGATCAGTCCGTTCCGATGTATACTTTCGGAGATATGAATTTTCAAACATAGCAGTGCAACAGTGGTATACAAAACTTTACATAGCTCGAACTCGGCCATTTTTGAAAAAAATTTAAAATACTCGAAATTTTAATTTTTTTTTTACATAGTACTACGGATATTTCAAATGGCGCAAAGATCCGTGACTTGACGGTTTTTTTTTGAGTGAAGTGACGTGGATCCGCTCATATCATTGATTCACATCAACTTTCTGTGAAAAAAACAGGTTGTTGGAATGTCAAAATTTTATTTTTCATAAATAATAACTTCTGAAATTATTGATTGTATCAGTGTTTTTTAAAAACTTTTTTGAGATGAAAAATGAAAAATAGGAGAAAACTTTTTTTGCTCGACTTTGGCGCCATCTAGGGTGAAGTTATAATATTTTCGTTTACAGAAAATTGAAACGTTTGTGTTAAAACATACTTGATTCTTTGTGAATTTTTCGATAAAATTTTTTGAGAAACATAACGACAATTTCACAGGAAGTTGGTGTGAATCAACAAAACATGAAAATATTCAAAACAAATCTTGATTTTTCAGCAATTTTTGCATTTTAAGCAATACAGATATCGAGTCTTGCAAGAAAAAAAATGGAAGAAATACAAAACCGAATGAGAAGAAAAAAATCAGTATTTAATCATAATTAATAAAAAAATAGTGGAAATATCAATTTTCAAAAATCACTTTCGAACATATGAACCATTTGTTAATGTTCCGCAAATATAGTTTCAAAAGAGTATATGTCTGGGCATCTTATATAATTAAACCAGAGATCTTAGAATGATCTGTTTCCGTTTATTAAATATTACGTAAATTTAACGCTAAAAATGGCATTTTTGTCAAAAAATCGAATCACTGCACGGAGACCTCTACTTCAGCGATATCTTCGATTTTTGAGGGTAGCCAACAGTTTTTAAAATTTTTGATGCACCCTAATATATGTATGTAAGCTTTGCGTACATGTACACCTTCAAGAATTAGACGTCTGGGAGGTGGCGACACCAGATGGAGAAGAGAAGAGGCTGTCAAGAAGAGGCTAGGGGGGAAAATAGAAAGGCGGAGGAAAACAGAGAGACAGAGAGTTCGAGAGAATACCCAGAAACTCGAAGAAATAATATATCACAGATTGGAGATGAATTGTGTATTATGAGATTAGTTTGACCTTCAATCGAGATCTGTTCAAGAGTAGGGATTGATAGACAAGTGCGAGCATAAACATTTAATTGTTGATTCTCTTTTTTTAGGTTAGTTACCCAAGTGGTGTTTTCATGTCATTATTCATTATTATTTGTTTCATCAAAATAAATTATTTTCTCTTTTTTTAGACGAATCAAGGTGTGTTTATTGCTTCAATAACCCTTGAACATATTATATGTATATGAGAGAGAAGCCACAATTTATTGACCAAATCTCGAAAATTTTGATCAACATGATATCCTAAAATATATAAATGATATGAAACATCACTTACCTGTCGGTTATCACTTCGTGTCTTTCGCAAAGAACGGATTTCTCGTCTTTAGTGACAAGCTTTGCCACCATTCCTCGTATCAATCCCCAGTATCAATTTTTGATACATTATTTTTAGTTACCTTGTGGAAACCAATGTCGGTCATATTTTCTCAAAGACACTTCTTATACCAAGAAAAATTACAGAAAGAATTGGATTGCATATAAACAGCATGGGCTATACCGCTAACGTATCTCTGTAATTAAATATGGGGGGAAATCCGAATTTAAATTTTCAATAAGCCCCTCAAAGTTGCGGGCAAATTGTACATGACCAACAGAATCGCGCGCAATGAAGCTGGCCCTAATATAACGAATCAAGACTATTTGGCTACATCCGAGCTGAAACCCAGAAATATTGTGAATAATTCGACGAGTCATGAGTTGAAATTTGAAGATGAGATATTTTGTCACCGATCCGACGATGATGTCAAAATTGGCATTCTTCATTTGCCAGCACCTTCAAAACATTTATTTGCAAATTCTACTTGGGGTATACTCATGATTGATATAATTTTGTGAAGCCGTGTTGTGATTGAGAAGTTTGTTTTGCATGCGGTGAATCCATAGGATCATTGTACTTGTTATCAGATAACAGTATTGCTGGAAATAATAAAAACTTCGTTGTTTGATAACTATAAATAAAGACGAGAATGGTCGTATTCAATAAATTAACAGAAACCGGTCAAATAATCTTGAGATGATCGCTCAACCAGAGCCTGAAAAGAAAGTTCATCAGAAGGTACTAACTACGAGTTCAAATAGTGGAGGAGTTGAGGGATAGTGTAGTGGTACCAACACATGAAAAAGGTTACAAAGACGAGGTGAAGAATTACAGGGTAGTTATATTAACAGCAACAGAATATAAAATATATCCAATGATCCTGAGCAATAGAATATTGCAGGAATAAGAAGAAAAGGGAAAATTATACGACTCACAAGCATGATTTAGAAATGAAAGAGAGAGTATGGATAACATACCTCTCTATTTGATAAAAAGATTTCATTGTCTTAAGTTACGTTTTTAAGACATTGAAACAATTGAGAAATAATCAAGACGCAACCGGTATCGCAAGGAAGACGCAACCAGGATCGCAGAGATGATTAAGACGCATGGAGTTAGCGTTTTGGATAAATTGTTTTTTGTAGAACAGGACCAGTGCTTCGTAGCCTTTGTAGTCCAGGTCAACGGAACGAGCGTATTCGTGGTCTGGATCGCAGGGACGATGTTTTTCGTTGCCCAGGACAGCGTTCCGTAGTATTTGTGGTTCAGGTCGACGGAATCAGCGTATTCGTGTTCCGGGCCGCAGGGACAATGTTTTTCGTCGTCCAGAACCACCGCTCTGTAGCATTCGTGGTCCAGATGGACAGGACGATGTTGCCGAAACACAGATGGTGACTGTCGCAGCCCAAAGATTAGAATAAGTTCGGCCTACGCATGAGTGAGCGGCTGAGCGCCGAACTTTTGAATAATATAAAATAATATAATAACACCCGAAATAATGACATCTCTAATATTTACTTTATTTAATCGGGTGGCAAGGTTAGTGTGAGAAAACCCAGAAAGTACATCTCTTACTCACTGGACAATAAACAAATGAGAACGCACAACAGCGCGAGGCGCGCGATGCGCGCAGGGGCGGAGCCTCTAGTAGAGACGATAATATAGTCTCAAGAGATATAAAGTCTCAAGAGACGATAAATGGAAGGAGGGAAGGTGTGCATGGCATTTGTAGACTTGAAGACGGTTTTTGATTAACTGGATAGGGAAGTGCTATGGAGGGCCATGGAAAAGAGAGGAGTCAGTAAGAGGATTTTAGAGAAGAGAGAAATTCAAATTTGAATGTTTTAGTGACTCGAAAAATTAACGTCGGAGCCAGGAATCGAACCTGGTGTCTAGAGATGCTTTGCCAGAGACTTACTCTACTAGACCACCTAGCCTCCCGGGCGCCCTGACTACACTATCTTTGATTTCTCTCATCACCTGTATATTCGAATTTGTTTTTTTTCGTGTGCCGTGTATTCGTACATGTTGCAGTACATGTTGTACATTGTTAAACATTCGAATTTACATTGAAGATTACATTGTCAACGTCACATTCACATAGTCTCTAATGGGCATCTGCGATGAAACTGCAATATGTAAGAGAATAATAGAAAGAGTCAAGGAAATATAGAAAGAAACACGGCACAGGATTAAAATAGGAGCGAAGGAAACAAAAACATTCTGGGTGATGATGGTTTCGAGGCAGGGATGCCATCTGACAATTAGTTCTACACTATTTAACGTGTATCGGGTGGACCTAGAGGAAACACTAAATAAGGAACAAGGGATAGGAATAGTGATAGCTAAAGAAAGGGTATGGTCACTACTAAAATAATAAAAAAGTTAGTATTCACAAAGACGAAGACAATTTTTATGTTAAAGTATAATCAATTAACAGGATAGCGCGTGAAGTGCGCTCATGCTCTGGTATGTATAAAATGCTAATCGTGATCGTACAAAGTGAGAATTTGAGAAACGTACGAATTCAGCTTCAAAAAGATTGGTGACAATACAAGGGCTACATAATGGGGTGATGAACTGCATCGGGTATCCATACAATCTTCAAATGATTATAGGCAGTACATGAGTAAAAATGGGATTCATGCCGGTGATGTCGTACTGACCGCAGCAGAAAAACTTTTGAAAATATATTTATTTGTTTTCTGTTCAAAAAATTCAGTACCCTATGAATACAGATCAGAAAATTATAGACGATTCACGCTTAAGTATACATGCAACGGTGAAAATAGTCATTATGATGTGCTGAGCACATCGCCGGGAATGGTCTTTGATACAGATTCATTGAAATTACAACAAATTCGTACACAAAGCATTACGCAAGCTGAAATGGAATTGGATGTATCGGTAATTAACAAGCGAATAGATGTATCCTCAATTATATTAGCAGTGGAAAAGTAAGGCGCGCGAAGCGCGCAGGGTCGTAAACCCTAGTTATTCAGATCATGTAAACTATACATCAATTTTCAGCTTCTGCAAAATCATTCTACTATTCTTGTATTTAAAACATATTCGAAAACGCACTTGTGACATGGGCTCCAACCGCACCGTGACTGACCATAGGATGTTCATGTAGACGACCGGTATATCTGAATATTCTAAAACTCGAGTCCAGAAAACTAAAGACTGTTATGGCTCTGAGCTCTTGGGATATTGCTTAAATGTGGTCTACATGTTCACTAGTCTGATCTGCTACGGGACACTGTCAATTGATTAACCAGGCTTCCCCATTCTTGAAGCATGTACCAACTCATCCTGTGTACATAATCACCCGGCTCTTATACATGGAAGCGTTTGGGGAAAATTCTTCAAACTGTTAAACGATATATATCCAATAATCTGAATAGATTAAAAATGAAACGTTGGAAAATATGAACGAACAAGCAATTTTTTTGACATGAAAACGTATGCCGGGCACAATTTCCTAATGTATAAGACAAATTGTGTTGCATCATGTGCGTATTGAATAATTTTCGTAAAAAATATTTATTTTCTTATTACTATCGGTATCATTGGTTTTCACATGTAATTCTGTTTTTTTTCGATTCCCAAATTTGAAACGGTATGATCTTCTCTGTCCGTATACAGACGTACATAAATACTAATGTTTTGTTTAGAAATTACAAAGTAGAGAAAAAAAACCAACCGACACCACTCACCCCAACTGACACTTCTAAGAAACGAAACAAAGCAAGAAAACAACTATAATACTTGTACGTATAATAATCATACTTATATTATGAGTTATAAAAAGTCATATCATTGATTTAACATTACTGTTATTGTAAAATTATACGTTTTATACGTACAATATGATAATTACAGTGTAATCGTATCATTCAATAAAATTTTTTCCGCTTTCCAATAGTTTTTTTTCCAAGGTGAGAAATCGTCGGGTATGGTTAGGTATATAATCTGGTGTATTTATTTGGTAGAACGTTTCGGCCGGGCCCGGCCGGCCGTCATCAGGCTACAATACAGGAAAAATACTTAAATAGTAGGGTGTACAAAGTACAAAAAACTAATAAATAAAGAATTACAAAAAATAAAACTGAAAGCGTATAACTGTGACCCTTATACTGGGTTCTTGACCAGGGAAACTGGTGTTAAACTCCGTAAGACAGAGATGCAAACATGTGGTTAATCACTCATCGCCGAAAATGCTTATCACATATACAGGGTGTCTCTAAATTGCCTTCCACGGACTAGCCAGCGTGATACGTCGCTACAATCCAACCGAGAATTTCTTTACCGGAACCTCGTACGATGCATAGTTTTTGAATTATAAGCGATAGCGCTAGGCCAATCCAAGTGCAGCTTTGCGTCTGGATATGCCGCCACGGAAATTGCCGTTTAGTTTGTCTCGGTGAATTATGATTATTTTTTTACGAATAAAATATCGGCACTTCCCCTCTCTCGTTGCTGTACCCCTCTCCGGCGCTAGCGACCAGTATTGTCGCCGCGGTATTGTTGCCGCGGTCCACGGTGCTAGCCGCACACATACGTGCGCGCACTTGTGTGTGTGAACAAAAGAGCATCCCCAGCTTGATTATACTACGAAACACACATCTACGAGTAAAAATAAAAATAAATCGCCAAATAAATCATGAAATGTAAGATTGAATGTTATAAAATACTCCTCAATCATCGCTGTATGCATAAAAGGGATTTCAGCTGATTAGTATGCCGTGAGAGTTTATAATTATTTATTTTATCGAGATAGCTTGCAATCTTCAAAATAATGCTTCCCGTACTTTTTCAGTGAATAGAAATGCAACAAAAAAATTGCAACCGAAAATTTTCACTAGTTTTAAATTGAATCATCGACATTAGTTTTTTGAGTGATGCGGATCCAGAGTGGCGATTTATGTTGAAATTATCGAGATCAGTGCTGTACAATTTAGCTGGTTTGACCGATTAAAATGGTCAACCTGGTTATTTAGCCCTCGGTTTAGCTGGTTAATTCGGCAAACTCTTTTTAAAGAAATATTTTTCTGCAGAACGTTGTTCTACAGAATACGTTGATACAGATTGTATTTCATAGAACGCACATTCAGAGAAATCATCGACTACTGAAGATCGTAGATTGAACCGTCAATTTTGTACAGTTCGATTCAATGCGACTTATTTTTATTTCATTTAAATTATTAATGTTGAATTTATGAGCGTGTTAAATGTGTGTTGTGTGAAACTAGAAGACTCGTCTTCGTAAAAATGTCTGTGGAAAAATATTCTGTAGCAGAATTTTTCTGGAGAATAATTCAGGCAGAATCATTTCTAATGCGAATTTCTAATTCCTTACTGGAGGAAAATGTTCTGTACAAATTTGTCTGCAAAACATAAACATTTACCCTGTGGGACTGATTTTTATGGAACCGGTCCTAATTCTTCGAAATTAATCAGGAGAAACAAATTTGTAGGACTACCGCTAGTTCGAACAAACCTTCAGAAATGAATTAGCAATTTGGAATTCGGAATTCCGACCTTAAGGGGGGAAACCAGTTTAGGAGGCCGAAATTTCGGTGATTTTCGTGAATTTTTTTTAACATGAATGAAATAATCAGAATTTGTTTAAACTTACAGGATATTTTATCCATGTTTTGAAATACACTCAGTAATTTTTTCAAGTCATTTCCGCCAGAAATGGTGGAGCTAAAGATTGCTGTCCGTGGACGATCGCCATCCGAGTTATTTACTGGTGAGCATTCCTGAAGTGACAATTTTTATTTGTAATCATTGTAATTTTGTTTTTTTTTTGCATCAACAACATATTTCCTTAGAATATGAACCTAACTCTGGGATGATTTTACAATTAAAAATTTTTTTTATATGCAAAAAAAGTAAAAAAGAACAGGGTAGAAAAACACGACTTGTTCAAACACCTCAAAAACATGCAATTTTCAACTATTTTGATCACGATTAGGTTCATATTCTTGGGAAATATGTTGTTAACGAAAAAATAAATAGTCATGATTACGGATAAAAATTGTGACTTCAGGGATGCTCACCAGTAAATAACTCGGATGGCGATCGTCTATGGACAGCAGTTTCAAGCTCCACTATTTCTCCAACATTTCCCTCCAGTAAGGAATTAGAAATTCGCATTAGAAATGATTCTGCATGAATAATTCTACAGGAAAATTCTGCTACAGAATATTTTTCTACAGAAATTTGAACGAAGATGAGTCTTCTAGTTTCACACAACACACATTTAACACGCTCATAAATTCAACATTAATAATTTAAATGAAATAAAAATAAGTCGCATTGAATCGAACTGTACGAAATTGACGGTTCAATCTACGATCTTCAGTAGTCGATGATTTCTCTGAATGTGCGTTCTATGAAATATAATCTGTATCAACGTATTCTGTAGAACAACGTTCTGCAGAAAAATATTTCTTTAAAAAGAGTTCGCCGAATTAACCAGCTAAACCGAGGGCTAAATAACCAGGTTGACCATTTTAATCGGTCAAACCAGCTAAATTGTACAGCACTGATCTCGATAATTTCAACATAAATCGCCACTCTGGATCCGCATCACTCAAAAAACTAATGTCGATGATTCAATTTAAAACTAGTGAAAATTTTCGGTTGCAATTTTTTTGTTGCATTTCTATTCACTGAAAAAGTACGGGAAGAATTATTTTGAAGATTGCAAGCTATCTCGATAAAATAAATAATTATAAACTCTCACGGCATACTAATCAGCTGAAATCCCTTTTATGCATACAGCGATGATTGAGGAGTATTTTATAACATTCAATCTTACATTTCATGATTTATTTGGCGATTTATTTTTATTTTTACTCGTAGATGTGTGTTTCGTAGTATAATCAAGCTGGGTATGCTCTTTTGTTCACACACACAAGTGCGCGCACGTATGTGTGCGGCTAGCACCGTGGACCGCGGCAACAATACCGCGGCGACAATACTGGTCGCTAGCGCCGGAGAGGAGTTCAGCAGCGAGAGAGGGGAAGTGCCGATATTTAATTCGTAAAAAAATAATCATAATTTACCGAGACAAACTAAACGGCAATTTCCGTGGCCGCAAATCCAGACGCAAAGCTGCACTTGGATTGGCCTAGCGCTACCACTTATAATTCAAAAACTATGCATCGTACGAGGTTCCGGTAAAGAAATTCACGGTTGGATTTTAGCGACGTATCACGCTGGCTAGTCCGTGGGAGGCAATTTAGAGCCACCCTGTATAAGAGAAAATTTACATGGAGGAAAATTTTTATTTTCTCTTTTAACAGGTTTTGAAAATACAAGAAGATAAGAGTAAATCACCAAAATTTTTTTCCTTGATACATTAATTTAGGTTGAGAAATGAGATGCGAAAACTACTTGCAAAAAAAAAAACTTACAAAAAAGGTGACAACCTTCGACTGGATGTTACTGCTTTGCCATTATGTGAGGAAGTGACGAGAAGCATGTGAACCGTCAATCAATCGGTTCATCAAGTATCGATGCCGATCTGTGATTAGTTAGATCACAGGTCGACATCAAGATGGATGGTAGAAGATGAAGCGCGAGAAATTCAAACATGCAAAATGTCAGAAGACAGGTGGCTCAGATTTTGTATATCCGTTTTTCTGTTGCAAGTAGCATTCTGGTTTTGTGAAATGTGTATCATCTCTTTTAAGATACGTTTATGCCAATTATTTTGTGTACTAACCGGATAGAGGATCCCATGAATACGATTATCCCGAATTGAAGGCTCATTCAGCGCCATTCTAGTAGCAGTGTACTAAATTTCATGTTAACTCAGCAAACAGAAGTATAAAAATTTCATATCATTAAATGTTAATGTAAAAATTCATCAATTAGGATTGTTGTTTCAGGCTTAGGCCCAAAAGGATTCTCCATCCCGGTAGTACTGAGATCATTGGTGCAGCCTATTCAACTTAAGATTTGGCTACCAAACACTGCTTATGAAGACTACGATTAGCCATATGAGTCCTTTATGCCTAAGCAGATCTCAAATAGATCTTAGAAGGCTTGACAAATTTTTATTGTTAACTGACCGATGACTGTTACTGGTAATCGTAGCAACATAATCATAATTCGCCATTTGACGCGGAAGAGTCTGATATCCCATGCCACGCCTTGAGTAAGATAACTACTCTGTTTTACAGACAAAAATGTCACGGTACGATCCTGCCGCCTGTCTTTCAATAGAGTTCAATTATTCAGCGCCTGGGCCGGCAGACACTCAGCCCACTAGGTTTTACCGATTTTTCTAGGTACACGTGTGCTAGTTATCTTCGAAAGTGTTGCTGTATTTGAATATGCATGAACGTCACAACATGCCTATAATAATATGATATATTCGTGAAATTCTCACATCATTTGAGGTATATATTGTACATAGGTCATGCACAGATTATATGATACGTATTCACCTAGGTATTTCAAAAATATTGTTAACAAATTTTAATTATAATATCGTAATTGTAAAATATGTATACGATATCTTTAAATTATTATATATGTTGATTAATTATTCTTCTCCAATACCTGATTGGAAAGTTCATTGTCCGGGGCTTGTGGAGCGCGCGTAAGGTGTCCCATTTCCAAATAGTACGGAAAGACGCCCTTTGCACGTACCTACGAACAACTGAAGTGTTCGACTCAACATTCGGGCTCTCTTTGGCGTATGCACGCTTTCGAATAACTCAATTATATGTACTGTGTGATTTAGCGAAAGTTACTTCTCCAATTTTATGCATTTTCAAATCAAACTTCCCTGCAGCGGCGTTAAAAAATAGTATTTCTTACACGTGCGAATTTTGCCTTCTATTATATGATGCGTTAACGCTGGACTTGTGCGATTGCTTCAGCCGTACTGGTACGAACGCAGCGCTTACATTTGCGGCTCACGCCGTAAACTTGACACTGAGCGGAAAGCGTCCACTTTCCGTACTTGTAAAACAATCTAATATTTTCGCAGTACTCTCCATCATTTCACAAACTAATTCAATTACTAGAAGTACCAATACGCATAATCAAAATTTTCTGTCGTTAATACTCTTTTTCATTGAATTATTTTATTATTTTTTTATAAAATTTTTCGCTACTGCGTTCTTGTATTCATTAGTCTTATAGTAAATTGGATAACGCTTTCCTGTTTACCAGATTAAAGCAAGAGTTTTTTTTACCATAGACAAACAGATAAACAGATTGACTGAAAGTTCTCTGAAAACGTGTCTTTCGGACACTGGAGATTTGAAATTTTGAATTGCTTCAGTTGAATCAGAGAACCAATACTTTTCCTGAACCACCGTGGGAAAGGAAAAGTAAAAAAGTAAGCAAATTGCTGAGTCTGCAGAAAATGATATAATACATGGTAAATCAAAAGTACATCCGAAATCTAGGTGCAAGAAGGATAGTGAAAAAAAAATTACAAATGCTGAGCGAGAAAATTAAGTGGAGTACAAACGTTCAACACATATCATATATATTTGTAGATATTCACAGATATTTAGTTTATATAGTGCCGTAACCACACAAATTTATATATATTATTCAAGTACACACATTTAACATATATTGATGCATATCTAATGAATGTCTTCGCTTATCCCTAATTTCGCCGAAACGATAGATACGATATAGATACTCGATAAATTTATTTTTATCACATTTGCATGAAAAGTGGGGCTTTGCGTAGCAGTTTAGCAGATGCGCTCAGCCGCAAACTTCACACTCGTCGCAATCCCCAAGTTTCGTCTCTTGTCACGCAATATACAACTGTTTTCTCACGTATGTTACCACCAATCTGTGACTTTTAGCATGCATCTATATACCTGTAATAATATGTGGCTTGTATGATTATCATTCTTTACTTGGAATGAAAAATATTGAACAATTATTTCGTAATCATTTATACGATGTGAAATGTTACTCTATTTCTTCTCATCTATCAGAAACTCCCATTTCCTTTTCTTCTCTAATATATAAGTAGTTATGTTTGTAACATTGCCATGTCAATCGCATGCAGATCACGGGAAACATTTTTTGTGAATACACAAAGAATTCTGGGGGAAAAACACAGTTTGTCAAATTGACGTTTCATTCTTGCATTCATAAATATTTTACAAATATTAGGATTTCAATGAAACAGCGTGGTGAAAAAAAAAGTTAGTTTTTATTCTAAAAAAATTAATTAGCCATCACCCCGTCTCAAGAGTGTTATATTTCTACCGCGCATTGTACGAATGCTTGTTCAATCACAAATATACTGTGAGTACGTATGTATTAGGTTGTTTTAGGAAAAAATAATCTGTGAATCTCCACTTTAGCCTCTCAAAAGTTTGTTTGGACTTAAAAAAAGATTCTCTCAGAACATGAGAGTTGCATGTTACGCCTAAGATGGCACCCATTCGATGTTTCACTTTCTTCCATATTTTTTTCAATTTTTGCCAAGTTCCCGTCTCAATATGTATTGGAGCATGCGCGAGCTCATGTTTCTCGTGACAACGAGCGGTAAAAAAACGATAGTTATGGCTTACTGCGTCCGCACTTGTCTAACACCTGGTGGCTGGATGGTGAATGGATGGTGACTTCATCCAAAAACATTTACAGTCAAAGCAGAAGACTAGTCGGTGGCGTATTCTATGCCTCTGATGTTTGCAGCTCAGAATATTGATATTATATGAAAATATCATCTTATCTGCAAACATCAGCGTCATGGTTTACACAACGGCCAGTCCCCGGTTCTGATGGTCATTATTTTTCAACGATGTAGTCATCACGTATTAGACAAGTGCGGACGGAGTAGGCCATAATAGTCCGGCAGCCAGCGACAGATTTTTGCGACCAAAATCATCTCAGCCGATAATTTGTGAGATGATTGAGATGGTTGTGTCTTAGAGCCTGGAAATCGTCAGCTGCGGCATCGTGGGTGGGTTGGACGATGGCGGTCACCGACGCACGTAAAAAAAATATATACACACATATATATATAGATATATATATCTTCGATACTTTTATCCCGATTGAAAATTTTACAGATGATAGTTTACATGCTACTTTGAAAAAAAAAAGATGTCAGCTGGCTGTAAGTCGGTGGAAAGATTTTCAGCCGACGCAGTGAAAGTGTCGTGCGGAAAGGTAGTGTGAGCGCCGCTCACCTATTCAAAATACACCAACTGACGGTTTTTGCCCTGGTATACAGCCAGCTGATTGTTTTTATTATTCCAAGAATCATGTCAACTCTTATTTCACAAATTTTCAACCGGGAAGAAATAATTTACTTACAGTTATCCGACACAACGCATCCTTGGGCGCGCAGAAATAAAGCATTTTTAATTATATTAATAAATACTAGCAATACTTGTTGTATCACCAATAGTAATGAATTTTTTCTAAATGTATAGTAAAAAAAAACCTTATTCCCCCCTTAACTAAATCATTTTGAGAATCCAACATAATTGTAATTGCTGAAGTGCAATCACCGTATTTGAAACACATAAGGGATACTAAATTGAAGTAAATGGACTCCAAGAAAATATATTATGTTGATTCAAGAATTCCTTTCCCTCCGTGTAGTGTGAGTAGTCTTTGCCCTTGATTTAAAAGAATTTATATTCCTGAGAAATGGGTGGATTTCCTATTTCAATAGTGAAGAAAAGTTATAGGTTATGACTACACAAAACACCCTCAATCGTGGATCACGGACTCTAACAGGTTGAACTACTGTTGCTGCATTGTTACAGAATGCGGCAGTAAGACCACCGAAGCTGCATTCTATCACTTATGGCGGACTCAGATGGACCAGTTAGCCTCCCTGCATCCCTCCACATAACTGGGCAATAGAGCACTTAGCCTGGCGCTTAAGCTGTTGAGTACAAGTTTTTCTCGCTACAGACTAGAGCGATAGCCATGCCTGTCCATTAGACTCGGGATTCCCAAACAAATGTCATCGGACACGGATGGCTAATTGTAAGTGCTGTACACATTTATCTGTTTCACCGTTGCTGTAACTACTTCTCCTCAAACTGTACTAAAATTAATCAACTGCGTCGCCGAATAAGAGAACAAATTTGGGTAATGCTAAATTTCAATCAAACAATTGGATTCTAGCCATCTGGATTCACATAATTTTGCCAGCAAAAAAAGGAACAAAACTTCATGTAACAAACGAAAAATTATAAAGTTAAAACATAAACTAAATTTCAAAACTATGATCTACTATCCATTTACATTTTACGCTTAGTGTTTACTCTGTTTCACCTGCGAGATTGGAAACTGTTTTGATCAAAAAGATTGCTCGAACTCGTTGCCTCGAAATTTTGTCTAACAAGTCATTTAAATGCAAAACGTGCGAAATTTCCCAAGTGTGAATAAACTTTTCAAGAAGAAGAAAACAATAATTTATCGAATTGTCTATCGATGGGTCCGCTGATTACTGAGTTCGACTCAGGTAGATGCTTTGCTGCTAACCGGCGCGGCGGTTAGCTCGTTAATTCATACTGAAAATCCACTTTAATCTGGTTTTGTCACTGCGCTGTCGTTGCTAACGTCGACGAAGGAAATAGGATCATCTCTTGGTTAAGCCTGCGACACAAACTTATTCGTAGTACGGAGTCAGAGTCAGGGCCGTCTTTACCCGGGGATACAAGGGGTGCGTAGTACCCGGGCGCAGGGTCTTGGGGGGCGCTAGCCGATCGCCTTATTACCTACATATACCATGCGTGATCACTATCAGTTTCAAAAATTACTCATCAAATATTCATTATACCTATGAATATATAAGCACCAATATTGTTTACAAAATACGCCTCATGCAGCTTTCAACACATTCGCTTTGCAACTTGCGATGTGCACGCCAATTTAGATTTCATTACTGCAAGAATTAAATTCATATTCCAACAAACACATGCGGCAAATTCAAAGAGAGCTTGCGGCTACAAGTCAGTCCTTGCGCGCTCTTTGACACGTGCCGCCCGCTTTTTGACATATCGCCGCCCGATTGAAGCGACTATGTGATATTTTTAGTTCTACGTAGGTTTTTCTGCGCTGATAATGTCATTTTCAGTAGGCTCAGGCCGAGTTCATCAGTAAGGTATCCAATTAGTACAGAGACGAGTGGACCGTACGGGGCGTTTGGCATATCTACTTATATTGTATTGAAAAAAGTTATTCCATTAGTACAGTGAAATGCTAATTTTGTGCAAGTAGTTTATGTGAAATTGTTGTTTTATGGAAATTAATTTGACGTTGTCAAGGTGAGTTAGTTTTTTTTTCAATTTAAAAACGTTGCGTGATACGGTATCAATTCAGTGCAGAATTAAAGTAATAAGTTTTCAACAAAAATCATGATCGGTTTCAAACGCATGAAATCATAATTACTTATGATCTGTGTGAGAAATTTCATTGTGCTTTGTTTGTTATTGGTAGGTAGCCGAATTAGTGGATGGTACCAAGAAACGATCGGGTGCTCAAAATAAAAAACGAAAACTTGAGAAAAAAGAAAACATTAAAAAGCTGACTTCTCCAACTGACAGTTTTGTTTGACCCGGTAAATTTGTTTCAATTCAGTTTAAAATAAAATGTCTGTTTTGTATTTTGGATTTCAATACCTTTGTTTCTGGTAATATGATGGTTGAATTCGCAGAAAAAGTTTTTTTAATGAAATTAATTTAACAACTCAATGATCTACTTCATGTTATTTTGAATTGCAGGCACATATTTGTCAACATCAACTGGACAATCAGAATAGATACCTACTTCAAGGAAGAGGACTGCTCCTTCAAAACACACAATCCTTCCTCGTACCTGACCTACTCCAGATGAATCAAACGCGACATCTGCTTTTTCATGGGGTGCACGATTTTTTGAAGATATCGCAAATGATCCTACTCTCTGGCCACAAATAATACCCGATAAATTAAGAGTGTTTGTAACAGATAATGGGCCAGTTCAGGTTGAAATATCTGCATATCCTGTTGATAGCTACAGTAGGTCGTTTAACGATACATATTACAGTACAAACTTACAAAATAACGAAATTATTCGCCATGATTGGCTTGTTTATTCAAAATCTACAGATTTTGTATTCCGTTTTCACTGTAAGCTTTTTAATATTCATAGCACTGCATTTAACGGTCAGACTAGTTTTAAAGATTGGAGGCATTTATCGAGAAATGTAGAAAGACGTGAAAAGAGTTCAGGTCGCATACTTTCTATCAAAAAATATTTAGAACTGAGAAATGACTTAGTAAAAGGGCAAATAGTAGACTCTGTCAATGTAATTCAAATAGACTGCGAAGAGAAGAGGTGGACGGCATTTTTGGAAAGGATAATCCAAATCGTAAAATTTTTAGCTAGTCGAACTTCAGCTTTTAGAGGATCTACTGAAAAAATTTTCAACTCAAATAACGGAAATTTTCTAAAATTAGTAAAATGTATTTCTAACTTTGATAATATACTATCAGACCACATTGCATGAATTTGAAGTGCTCAGCATCGCATGCCCCACTATCTTGGCCATAATATTCGAAACGACTTGATTAATTCAATTTGTGAAAAAATCAAAACTACTATAGTTGATCTTTTAAAACAAAACAGATACCTACTTTGACATTGAAACCTCTTTCAAATACACAATGGAAAAGTATAATTGATGCTCTAACAGCTCTCCGCTTTAATATGGATAAAATTAACGATGCGTTATACTCTACTTTTATCAATGATAAGTACGACAGTGATGCAAGAAACATGGTGAGTTCTTTGATGTTAAAACTAAAGACATAAATTCGCATGTTCAATTGTAATATGGTACAACATTCTATCAAAAATTATTACTGCGAGTAAAACTTTGCAAATTTCAGACGCTATTCTTCCAGAGGCAGTCAAAATGATAGATCTGGTCAAAAGAGATTCAAGCGCCTACCGCACACACAGTGTATTTGAACAATTGCTGCTTGATTCAAAATTAATTGCTGAAGATTTAGAATACGAACCTGAGTTCACCAAAACTGTTCGTCCGCGTGCCCGAAAATGATATCTAATTTACGAGGCTGTAGATGAGCCCATATTAGATCAAAAAAACTAAATTCAAAGTAAATTTTTATTTTTTACTACTTGACACCGCGATCTTGAAATTAAATGAAATATTTGATTCGTTAACAGAACATAACGACAAGTTTTTATTTTTGCAAAATATCGACAGTTGGAGGGCATTGGAGAGAGACCAAAAAAAACGCAATGTCTCAACATAGAAAAAAAGTTGATACATGAAAATAGATCGGATATTGACGGAGAGGATCTATTTAATAAGCTAGAATTGCTACCTTTTTTCATAAATAAAGACACAACTCCACTTGTCGTACTAAATTATATTAATTCTAATAATTTAATGTCCGTGTTTTCTAATGTTTCAACATCTTTACGTATGTGGCATTCCACGTCAAATCGACCTGACCAAAAGCCTGACCCCCTCAGAATCGTTCTAAACTTCGTGAAATCTTTTTAATAGTCGTTAAGAGTATGTGTGATTTTTTTCAGATTTTCATTCGATGCCGTTCAGAGTTGAGCAGCCCATATAGATTATGCAGACTACGAGAATGTCCCAATTTTAATTAACTATAGTTCGTAAACTATTGATCACATAACAAAAATGTTTAAATAAAAAAGTTTCAGCTTTGAGTGAACTTTAACGGAAAAATATGCAAAAATTTATCAAGGCCGCTGAAAGTTCTTAAAAACTCAAAAAATATTAGTTTTTGAGATTACTCAAAACCGGAATAATTTTTTTCGCTAAAAATTTCAGAGGATATGTTTCTCTTAATGTTCAAAAACGTCTGAAAATTTCAGAATGGGCCGGGATTTGGTTTTGAAGCTATGATTTTTTTTTTGAATTTAAAAAAAAAAAAAAAATTCCAGCACATGAAGAGTACTCTGTGGAGTCAATGAAAATATAGTACAAAATGATGAGATTCCGGTTATTTGTTATCGAGCTTTTTTCTTTCACAGTTTTCGTAAAAACTGTCATGTTATGTCGTACTGTCGTCGACATCATATGAAATAATTCAAAAACTCTTTATTCAACAACAAAGATATTAATACGGGAAGTTTTCTCATGTAATCCAAATATTCCAAATTTATTTATCCTTCCTGCGAGCTTGCAATTGCCTCTTACCCAGCAAATCACTACTCCTCTGGAGTTGTACAAGTGGGCATCTGTACCAATGAGTATTCCAGCGGTAAAAGTTGTATACTCAACAGTCGAAAATTATATCGATTCAAAGGTGATACTGGAAAAACGATTCGAACGAGTAACAACACTGACGAAGATTCAGCAGCAGCACTGCTTCATCCCAGGGACGAATGGCATCATTTGCTCAAAACTTTCTTCATCGGATACAGATCTTGTATCCCATAAAATCTCAAAAAAAAATAAATACGCGGAATCTCATCATTTTTACTGTATTTTCATTGACTCCACAGAGTGATCTTCATGTGCTAAAATTTTTTTTTTCTTCAACAAAAAAATTCAAAAAAAAATTCATAGCTTTAAAACCAAATCCCGGCCCATTCTAAAATTTACAGACGTTTTTGAACACTAAGTGAGGGATATCCTCTGAAATTTTTAGCGAATAAAATTATGCCGGTTTTGAGTAATCTCAAAAACTAATATTTTTTTCAATTTCAAGAACTTTCAGCGGCCTTGATAAATTTTTGCATATTTTCCAGTTAAAGTTCACTCAAAACTGAAACTTTTTATTCAAACATTTTTGTTATATGATTAATAGTTTACGAACTCTAGTTAATTAAAATTGGGACATTCTCGTAGTCTGCATAATCTATATGGGCTACTCAACTCTGAACGGCATCGAATAAAAATCTGAAAAAAATCACACATACTCTTAACGACTATTCAAAAGATTTCACGAAGTTTAGAACAATTCTGAGGGGGTCAGGCTTTTGGTCAGGTCGATTTGACGTGGAATGCCCCGTATATATTTAACACTTCTTGTGACAGTAGCAGAAGGCGAAGGGTCCTTTTCGGGAATGAAATTGATAAAAAACCATGATCGAAGATAGGTCGACAAATTTGGCCGAAATAATTATCAAATCGAAAATAGATCTCAAAACAGACGATATAATCAAAAAGTTTGCCAACTCGAATGCAAGAAAAATTGACCTTGATATTCAAAAATGAACCTAATTTTGTTCTTGAATAAGATATAATAGTTAAATAGAAAAATGGAACACGAAAATAAAGTTTCATTTTTTTTTTTTTTTTTGACAAGGGCGGCGCAGGCTGATTTGCGCACCCCGGCGCCCAATATGGTTGAAACAATTCAATCTTCATTTCAATCCCATATGTAAACGGATTGTTTGAAACACTTAACAGAACCTTCAAAAAGCATAACGTACAGTTTGTGGGTAAAAGCGCTAACGATTAACGTCTATTCTTTGATACTGGTAAAGATAAATTGGCAATCGAAAAACAACAAATGTAGTATATAAAGTCTTATGCAAAAATTGTAATAAATCTGACATCGGACAAACTAGCCGATGCCTGAATGTAAGAATTAACGAACAGAGAAACAACTTCACGGATGCTGATGACCAGCACACTGCTTTAACTAAGCATGCGTCACAATTAAAACATCAGTTTGATTTTAATAATTTTGAGATCCTACATATAGAACCTCGATATCATAATTGTTTGATATTAGAAATTTGTAATATTGCCAGCCATACAAATTCAGTAAATCTAAGACAGGACATCGAAAACCTAAGCGAAACGTATATAAAATTAATTACTGATATGAAATCGTAGGTAAATTACCGACTGTCTAGCTCTGTCTCTATCACTTTTACATTTCGTTTCTTCTCTCTTATCGACTTTCACTCTCTACATTACTTGTTATCTTGGTTTGCTGTAACGTTTCAATGTCCCTTCCGCTACGAAACTCGAACGAATAACACGTAAAGTTGACTCTTTCAATTGGGGTTGTCTAATCTGCAATAATCTCAATGGAGCTTTGAGAGATGAGAAGGAAAAAGGAAAAAAAGAAATTTAAGTACCATCTTTGCATCTCGGATTGACCGCTTGACGCTTCATTTCTACGATTAATCTATGTATATAAGGTCAGTTTCAATTCCAACTGTCGATCCCTTCAGCATATCAATTTCATTTTAAGCTTATAATTTTTGGTTTTAGTACGTGATGGGCATGTCCATCCCGATCTTTCTGTTTTGTTCTGTGTTACGTAAGGCCATCCAATAATTATTGGATCAAGCCTAACCCAACAAATTTTTCAAGGTCAGTCACCTTTCTCGCTCACTCTTGCTGTTACTTAGCAATATCTGTAAAATGTGTTTCCTTCAGATACACTATTGAAAAATGACTTGAAAATGACTCCAGTCAGCAGCCGAAACGTTGACATCAAAAGTATCATTGTTAACAAACGACCTTCATATCCAAGATTCCTCTACAACATTTAAACTACGAGGTCAATATTACTTCTACATGCATGTATTGTAACACGGCGATTAACACCGCGTTATGTGACCTCCGACATCCCCGTTTTTATTGAGAACGCAGCAAGGAATGCAGGCAATCGATATGGTCACTTATGAAATTTTAAGTACTATTACTAATTTCTCTCGATTTTGTTTTCCCTTTTTACCACCTATCCCGAGCTATCCTGAGCACAAAAGGCGGAGAAAGGACGGAAATCATGCAGCTACCGACGTCCATATACCGAGGGTACATCTTCGACGATGAAACCACCCTGGCAGGTGGCTCAACGCCTCGCAGCTAGTATCCGTGCCTCCCTCGCACACGTCCTCCAGAGCTACGAGACTGCCGCCTTCATCACCATCATCCACGGAGCCAATAAGAGCCGAGAATCGACGAGCAAACCAGCTTGCACACTCGACATGCCCATCTATCGCTACCTCCGTCGCCTTGGCCCGATACACATAAAATCGGCTAGGCTAATTCAGCGGGAGGCTTATCGCCAGAGATGCTGAATTAACCTCGGGAACTTCAAAGAGCTCTCTACCGGCTCGATACCGCCTGAATGTATCGCCCACGCAATGCCGAAGAGGTAAGGCACGGCGAACACTGCGTGTGCTGCGAGGCCTGCCAGGAATCATGCCCAGGAGATGCCGCCAACTATCGTACCTCCTATGAAGTTTGGCGGAGGACGCCACTGCAACGACGACGCTGCGCGAAGAAACCCCCGCACTCCTTACTTCTGCATCTCGCCTAGTCCCGATCAGACGTACTCGTTTGCCTTGGCTGCCTTTTTGTTGTATTATTTACCTTATCTTTCCGTTCGTTTTTTTTGTGTCCCGTTAGTTTTCTTTTGTCGCTTTGTGTGTTGTGAGCCTGTGTACATTGAAAAATTGCCAGGACTCTTTGTTTTTCTCCGTACGTGGGAATAGTTCCTGATCGCCTAATGTAAGTGAGCTTTTGTTACCGCTCGAACCCCCGAGACGCATCAGCTTACCTATTGTCTTCGGTGACCGTTTGGGTCGTATCTTTCCGTATCTCGGGTTTTCGTGTGGCTTATTAATTTTATTAATGACCATTTCAACGAGCCTGACTAATTTTTTGTGTCCCTAATTTTGTTCCCGAATTTTTGTTAATTTTCTCCCGCGTGGCCTTCTCTCCCCGCTTCCGCGTGGTGACGGCGTCATCATCTATTTCTTGTGTTTTCGGGTAGTTGTTTTGAATATCGTTTTGAACATCGTTTTGGCTATCGATTCCGTATGATTACTTATTGTATCTGACCGCGCTGCCTTGTTACCGTGAGTCAAAAATTATATCTCGAGTCATTGGTGCCTACACAAATTCTAATAAAGGCTGGTTCCATTTCAGACTACCCAGCAAGGTCGGGACGAAAAATTCAAACGACTTGTGAATAATTTATATGATTCTTTGGGTAATTTAAGGGGACTCGTATTTGGTCATTTTGCTCTAAAAAAATTTTGTCTCTCTGCACGGCTATTACCATTTTTTGACGAAAACTCGTTTCTACAGATTGCGTAAATTTACTGTTTTTTTTAAAGTGCTATAACTTTTGAACGAATTAACGGATTTGAGTGATTTTTTTTTCAAAATGTGCGTATTTTTATCTTCTTTCGGAAAATTATAAGTTTAGGAATATCGACACAAAATCGCCGGAGTTATTCAACGCAATGTAAAATAATCCGAAAAAATTCAACCCCGATTTTCGGGAATTGCATATTTTTTTTTCGCTTACAAATTTTTTCTCGAATAGATCTATAAAGATACTAACTCTTCGCACAAGTTTCGTTAGCAGGTTAGTTCTGTAAAAAGAGTTACGAATTTTTCAATATCACTAATTTTTTATATTTTCAGGTAGCTTATATTTGGTACTATAAATCGATTTCTTTATGTCGCTACATTGTTTCTTTCTGTTTAATACGTGTATACGACGAAATAAGTGCGTAGGAAAAGCATGAAAAATCACTATATTAATCCCAAAACAGTTCAATATTACAATAAACATGAATTCACTATAACTATGTTTCAAGCATCTCATACATCGCCAATTCATTTAAATTGTTGCTTCTTCAACCCAAGGGTGCTGACTTGTTCTTGCAGTAAAGGTACAGTTCGTATCTATATCTTTTTTCCAGACGTGAGTCTTGTGAATGCCTTTGATTGCTTTCACTTTTTTCCATTCTTCTGTTTTACTCTCGCGGAATAGCTGTAATTCTTCGGGTCTAATCAGACAAAGTTTAATAGCTGATGTATATTTTTGCACTGTTTCGACAAACGAAGACGCGTTTTGGATGGCTTCAATATGTATTGTAACGTGACCGGTGACTGGTCACAGCACAATGATGGTCACCGGGTGAGAACCGCCGAGTAGGAGCCACGGACTGACCACCTTCAACGACAGAGACAGATTACGAGTCAACAAAGACCACTGACAGTACCGACCGGACGCCGACAGATGAACGACGCGACGACCGGAGCTCGAAGCAACGGCAACACGGGCCACTAAATATTTGACCGGCAAACTACGGACCGAGCAGCAGAACTGAGGCAACCAAGCCGGCTGATTCACTGCATTTTTCAAAATCATTTAATATCAGACCAGCATCAGAGCCGGCTGATATCGTAGAGAATCGAGCACAATTTAGTAAAGACAACTATAAATAAATGCACAGCATTTATATCCAAATATCGATTTTAGATATTCTTTTCTTTTGAGGTTATTTCTTCAGGTCAATTTATTTTTCTTTTTCTTTTTTCTTTATAATTATATTTTATTTTTATTTTTATTTTGAACAAATAATATACGATTCACTTAGTTATAAGGCTACAAGTGGGCAGACAGTTGTACCTAGAAATAATTCATAGTTGTTAAGATGGTACATATTTTTCAAAATCCTCGATAAATTATAGATTATAGTTATTGAAGAAAATATCTTGAATTCATTCGACGGCATACTAACAAACCAAATAGAGAGGGACGAGCAACGGATAAAACCCGCGCCTAGACCAGGAGTAACAAACAAAAAGAGAGGGACGAGCAACGGATAAAACCCGCGCCTAAGCTAGGAATAACACACTAACTATAGATCAGGAGCAACGAATAAAATCCGCGCTCAACAATAGCGACGGGTAAAACCTGAGCTGAGAGTAGACAACTGAAATTATTAACTCATAACCTTGCACCGACTGAGGATTGGATGTCCTTTTTCTTAAAACATTAATGTAAAGAGGTTTGACTGACAAACAGGACAAAGACAACTCACCGGCGCACTGTCGGCACCTGCAGTGCCAACAGGGCGAACGTTACAGTATATGTATATTTTTTAGAGCCAAATGACCAAATACGGGTCCCCTCAAATTACCCAAAGAATCATATAAATTATTTACAAGTCGTTTGAATTTTCCGTCCCGACCTTGCTGGGTGGTTTGAAATGGAACCAGCCTAAAGCTTATACATAATCAAAAGTAACCCTTCTCTATTTCATCATCCTTCCTTCCATCATTCTCGGATCGAGGACAGTGAAGAGATCAGATCCAAAGGCACCCAAACCAACATCTCTCTCTATAAGGAGGTATTGACAACAGCTTGTTAATGCCATTCCTCTATACCGTAACGCTCTCTTTGAAATTCTAAATTCCTGTGACAAATTTCTCCTAACCTCAAGAAGAATTCTTACGACAGGTACGACAAGGATAAATTTGACAACTGACCGACTTTTCCCGCAGAAACAAGAAATGACGTTGCAATTTATCTGTAGAGAAATCGCAAGGCTTTACTGAGAACAGGGTCCCAAAAATTATCTGAAAATATCCCCGCGATAGTTCGTTACAAAAATTTGCACATGTACAATAAAATTCTTCTATTTATCGGAAAAAAACATTTATACGAACGTTCAGTAGTCACTTTTGGTCGTTATATCTATATTGTCAGCTATATACATATGCATTCATGCATAATATTCTGTAGCTATTAAATATAGACGTCTGTGAAATGTTTATATATTATGCACATACATATAATATGCCCACATAGACGTGTTGAATGACCCCGTACGTTCCGCCGCAAGGATAATAACAGTAACAATAACTATCATATGTATTATACAATATTTTAAGCAATGCTAGTACACGGAGAGATTTTTAGTTCAACCTTTTTCAGACAAGCTTGAGAATATGTTCTGTAAAAGTATAGTGAAATAAGATGTTGAGCGATCATCGTTATAAATACAAGACTAGTATAGCAATCTTGATATATAGCAAATAGTAATATTTTGAAGGAAGAATAAATTTTTACATGTCACAGCTATTCCAAAACAGTATGGGAACTGATGTGAGAAATATTGCCTGAACTGTAAAAGACTGTATTGTTGAAAATATCAGTGAAACTAGGTTGATTGTGTAACAAAACTGAAATACTTAGGTTATCCACTTATTACGGCCCGAGGCATCTTTTTAAAAATTCTATTTCAATTAAAACAAGCGAGAATTATTCTCTAGCTACTTGAACGACATCACTGCATGATACATCATCTTATTCCCATATTCATATGACAACCAGTTCCACCTCCTAGAAAAAGTCACGTAGAGACCAACGACGCTCCTTTGTATTAGCTTGAACGTAGAATCAGATTAACTGGTACCAAGAACTGAGCTCAGAAACACTAAATAAAACATAAGGGGGCCTGACCTGAAAATTTCTCTCTTTCTAAACTAACCATCTTATCAATAATTAGAATAAACCACTCATGCTTTAGCCATTGAATTAAGACAGGTAACTTAATAAGCAGTGTGAGAATCACGTTAAGATATCCTTTGTTAATATTTGAATTGTATAATCGACGAGATTGTGCACCGCTGGAGCACTCGAATTGTACTTCAGAGTAACGCTGACCATGTGGAGCAGCACCAAGAGGTCGCCCTCGCACTTCATTGACTAATTACTATACAACTTAGATGCAACTGGACCTCACGCCCAAGAAGCCATGTTTTACGTCCGTTAGGTCGCGAAGTGCGAGGACGTAAGCTCGAGTTAGCCCTTCCAAGCAGAGTAGTTCTGGAAAATTGTAGTTGTGACCGGTCTAAGGTTTCGAGCTCCCTCGTTAAAATTCAGCGTTTTACTTTATCCTGTTAATCAAAAAGGACTCACTATCACCTAAATTTCAATCATTTTTTTTCTCTACTGATTCTCGTCTTTCCGCAAATAAACACTTTATGATTATTCCACTTTCCGAGTTCGAATCAAGATCGCCGTGATTCAAAAAAATCAGGTTATATTAAGTATTAATAATAATAATCAATCACATTACCATTTCTAATTGATAATCGTTTTCGATCGATCGATAAGTCAATCATTTTGTATTAATCCAACACAAGTGAACCACTTGAAAATTTTTGAATAATAACTTTTTGGCAACAGAGATATCCAAATTCTAAATTCACAAAGACCAAGTGGCTGAATATTATCGGTAACGTCCCATTCCACCAACATTGACAGACATGACCCGACGGCTCTCAATCTTGCCGATCTTCGCATCTAAAGATAAGTCGATTCGAGTTCTTCAATTCAATATCATCCGAATCGTATTTTGACCGTTTTTTTTAATTTCTGCATAATCCAAGAATAAGTGGTAATCTTCTCCGGCCACCAGTCAGGCTAAGCATATTGTTTTCTGAACATTTTGAATTGAAATCAACATAATTGGTGCCTACCTGCAAATAATATCTTTTTTAGCACGCTAACCTCAAAATTGCGACTCTTGTCGCGATTTCTTGGCTTTCGTGATAAAAATTACGGGTAGAAACTTGGACGGACGAGGTTTTTTTGACTTGCGTTTTACAGTACTCACCTTCAACTTGTGCCGTAAGCCTTACGTCTCGCAAAGAAACCATATCCATAATCATAACGAAATGTACTATTGGGTATTCGGAGAGAGTCTCTAGTTTTCATCACGGCCTCATAGCGTAATTATACAATCTTTGAATGACCGTTGGTGTCATTTCAGCAATAATTGTAAGGTTGTTCATGCAACCACATAGGATTTTTGTTAATTAAGTTGAGGCTCAACACGTTGCGCATTCTAAGGGCAATCATCTTGGCCCAGTAATACCTGATTATTCAAGAATCTAAAATCCAATTCATGCGTGTGTTTTCACAGCTATACCGATGCATTCTTCAAAATCGTATTTATAATATAAGTCTACTTTAATATAAAAAGAGAGATACAATACTATAATAATTAACTAACTGCAGGAATAATAATCATTCTGGATACATGTGTTCTTGGTACTGATTAGACCGGTCGAAACGATCTTTAGGTCCGACTTATGAATGTCAAATTTTCGTTTCTTCTACGTTATTAATAAAGAGAAAAATAATTTTTTTTATCAAAAGTTTACTTTTGTGGAAATCAGAGCAATTGTTCCAATTTTTAGAAAAATAACTGAATTTTTCATAATTTTATTTTAAATCACAATCAGAAAAACTTTGGCTGAACATCGGAGTCTTTTGAATTCAAGAATAATGATTGGTAATAGCATACAAATGTAAAATAATACAAGATTAAGTTCAAAATTTAATATTTTTAGTGATTTTCTTGTACTTGTATGGCTTTTCTCGTATTAAACCCCAAATGTAATCTCCTATCATATTATCGTACGGAAATTGAGATCAATTCAGATTGATTCTAATGATTTTTCCGTATAATAATAACAGTTACTGAGTATTCAAGCTACAAAAATATGAACATGTTCAAAACTTTTTTAGATTTTAATGTTCAGTTTCTTACCTTCCAAAGTATTTTTGCAGTTAACATAGGGGGCATTCCAGATCAATTCGACAAGGGTCTGACCCTCACCCTCTCCAATCTGAGTCTTAATGACCGGAGGTGTTTCGTTAGCCTCAAATAACATCTCCAAATTTTTCTCAGATTTTCACCAACCCCCCTGACGCCCCCCGACCCCTTAAGTAATGATATTTTCGAAAACAGTCAATCGGACATTTTTGAAAATTATGAGAAAAATTACATAAATTCTGTAGCCAAAAAGAAAAATATCCCAACTAAAATCGAAGTAGGCAGGCAAAACTGTAATTTTTTATCAATTTTTTTACCGAATAATTTTTTTTTTTTTCAGTCATTTTGATTTTTTCGCATTTTCCAGGATTCAATACATTTTCCTAAATGCAACACCATCGGGAAAGTAATATAAATATCACTGGTGTTGCATTTAGGAAAATATATTGAATCCTGGAAAATGCGAAAAAATCAAAATGACTGAAAAAAAATTATTCGGTAAAAGAATTGATAAAAAATTACAGTTTTGCCTGCCTACTTCGATTTTAGTTGGGATATTTTTCTTTTTGGCTACAGAATTTATGTAATTTTTTTCATAATTATCAAAAATGTCCGATTGACCGTTTTCGAAAATAGCATCACTTAAGGGGTTGGGGGCGTCAGGAGGGTTGGTAAAAATCTGAGAAAAGTTTGTAGATGTTATTTCAGGCTAACGAAACACCTCCGGTCATTAAGACTCAGATTGGAGAGGGTGAGGGTCAGACCCTTGTCGAATTGACCTGGAATGCCCCATAGGCAAAGTGAGGTATCCAACTATCCATTGTTTATCTTGATTCTAAATTCACAGGTTAAAGTGGGCTTCATAAGCTTCACAAAGCTTGAGATTTGTTGCCAGAGAAAATTTTTTGCTTCTTAGTACAATAATTTCACCGAAAATAAAACAGAACGAATCAACCTCTTGTTTACACTGTCTTAACGCAATTTTCTAACTCAGTACTACACAAGAACGATTGTTACAGCTCTGGTAGACAAGTTAACACTCACTACTGTGCATTAGGCAAGTAATATGCAATTTGCTACCGTTTTGATCAAAGTGCTACCACCTGCTGCTCGTAAAATTAATTAAAATCTTCAAAACTTACTCATTGAGGTAAAACCGACAAAAGCAAACTTCAAAAGCGAAGAATAGATATTTTGATATTTTTCGATCTCTGGCATCAGAATTTATGCATTCAAACGAAAACCCAGAAATTTTTTTTTTGTCGACCTGTGTTACGTACACACCTCATATGATTTATAATATACAACACTTATCGAAGAGCATTTACGATTGAATTAAGCCTTTTCTGCTTCCTTGCATTTTAATATTAATTCCTCCGTCGACGTGACTTCGTTTAAATTTACGATTAAATATTATAATTTCTTCCGTTTTATTTTTATATCATTTACTTGTTATCGTTCATCTTCATAACCAAAATGTTTCAAAAATATATCCTAATTTTCACTAGATTAATTCATTTTCAGCCATTTATTTTGAACGGTTGAATATCTCATATTATTAATGTGAATTATTAATATAAATTACCCTCAACCATTTAGACAACTCTCACCACCCTGTATAGGATGAATGCAACACGTACCCACATTACTAACTTATCGAAAGGTAGGTTTTCTTAGTTTTCAAATTTTATTTATTGTCGATTCGTGGGAGCAGCTTTGCTGATTTATAATTATTTGCTACCACCGCTTTTTCACATCTCATCCCTCACGTTATGATGTAAATTTTTTTTTTCAATAATGCCATTGCTTATATTCTTTTGGCTTCAACAGCACCTTTAATAAAATACTCGAATATTTTATGGCTCACTAACTAGATGTATAAAAGAAAAAAATCTTTTGAGATCAACCTAACCTGGCCTTATTCTACAAGCGTGCGACAAGGCCGGCTTGAACAAAATCTGTAAGGAAGTACTCAACGTTACTGGGAAAGTAGAGCATATTAGTCCTTATTCTAAGTTTCAAGCTACTCACGTTGGAATTTGCCAAATTACCACTGCACAGTTCACGTTAGCACCACTTGATTAAAAAAAAATTTTTTAAATAATCGCCAACCACTGATAAGTCGTTTACGCCCATGGAAATATTTCGGATTTTAGGCAATTCTTACAAACTTTCTCATACCGGTACAACTTTGGTCGCCAACTAAGTTTCTGAGAATTTGCCCAACATCGAGCCACCACTTGTCAGACTGTCGTCCTAACACGGGACCAATGTGATATGTCGTTACCACATATAGCAGTGACCCGGGGTATTAGCGGCATAGACTCTCAACAACACCAATAAAAGTCCAAGCGATGTCTCGCCAATTTTTCGCAGAAGGTTATACCAATACTGAGCTGACGCTAGGTTTTTCCATCGACACGTCAATAACTTCCATCACTGACCCAACTTTAGCAGAACGTTGTGTCAGTCTTGGGAGAATACACAAGTCTTTATCATTGGCATATCATTGGCTTGGTTTGTTACACAGTCACTAGCAAGGCGCGGCGCCAGACCTGGGGCACTATAAGAGTTTACTTCGATACAGCACTGGCAGCTGCTGTTGGCCATGCCTTGACGGAACCTTGTACCAATGCCGGGCTGACGTAGAGTTTTTCTGTACAGTAAGGACAATTGCTGATAGCCAAACGAATACCAACGACGCATTCCATGCTACGCAGTTAAATCAATTTCCAGTTTGAGTATAAATTTGTAATCACGTTAACAATTTCTCGCGCGTTCCACAATAGCAGATCTTGCATAAGAAGTGTTTCGGATGCGCATGCCTTGTACGGCGTTTATCAAGATTTGCGGCAGCGAATCGCCATCAGATACCTGTAATGGACGACGAGAGTTCGGAACAAGATTTGTCTTCAATCAAAATCTATGGTTTTATTTTACAGATGAAACGATGAGTTCTTTGTTCGATACACTCTATATTTTACTTGTAAGATATGAATGACTGTCTGACTGCTACTGTGTTGTTTCTTTTCTGTTCTCTGCTACTAATGTACTGATGCTAGAGCTTGTATCAGCTAAAATAATCGAGGTAAGAGTAAGGGCTGGTAAAGTGGGGATGGACGGACACTAATGAGGATATTGAAGGTGGAGTATAGGCTTGAGACCAGGAGGTTTACTCAGAATTGCAGTTGCATGGAATTTCGGCGAATGTAGGTAGTTGAAACTAAGGGTTGTTAAAAAGAGGGATTTGGAAAACCCAGGGTATAGGAAATATTTAATCATAGGATCAGCGGTAGGACTGGGGAGGTGGTTTCTTGGCCGGTGAAATGACGACCGAAAAGGCCTGAAATTCCAATAATTAACTACTGGATGAAAAAATGTGGAAAATCTTCGGGATGGTGTACATAATAAGGACCTCAGATGTTGTGATTGCAGCACCGCTCGTTTTTGCAGAAAAAAATAAAAAAATAAACACCGTCAAATCACATTGTTTCCCGTTTTTGACACTTCCACGGCTCACGCTGCCAAAATAGTGACAGTTGGGACAAAAATGTATGGTACCAATCTTGTAGAGCATACAATTTCCTGTGAAAAAGTTAGTGACGGCACCTATCTATCTATTATACTTTAGCGGCGAGTGCGACCGGAAAAAGAAGCTCGAAAATGCTCCATTTCCACGAAAACCCCAAAAACGTACTTTAGTTGCAAAATTCGGTTTACCCATGATAATTTGTGTGAAAAAATCTGCTGATTTTTCTCATGCAAAAAAACAATCGAAACAACAGATTTCATAGACAAACATTTTTTACTCACCTTTTAAATTTTTAAAGTCATTTGTTGCTATTTTTTCAGATTTTACGTTCTTTCGTCAAACGGGCGTAACTTTTGCCCTAACTATCTGACAACGTCCAAGTTTTTAGAATCTCTTCGTCTGTAGATGATCTAAAAATGCGATCTCTTGACATGTTGCAGTATGCCATTCTTTGCAAGTAAACGAAGGACATTTTGTTTCGGACCATTTTTGACAATGAACAACTCATTTGTTGCAAATTTTTGTGTTTGCCAATTTAAAAACTCCATTTGAAGAGTGTCTGAGAATTTTCTTTCACAAGGCGGCCATTGTCGCAAAATTGTTATTAACAATTAGATGAAATTGACATTTTTCAATTTGGATAAAGTGTAATTTTTTTTCTATTTTTACCTGTACAAATTTTGCTATTTGAAGAATTACAAAAAATTTGTTAATGTCGAAATTTAATTTTGCAATAACAATATGTGTTTATAGCAATTTTTTTACAATCTCGAAATGAATTCTTAAACGATTTCTTCCGCACTGCGCAATAGTATTTTTTATTTTCACTCATTCCCATTATTTATACTATAAATTTTTAAATTGCAGTAAAAAAAATTTAAATAATAAGCATTTGAATGGTGAAATTTGTAAAGGGAAAAATATAAGAAAAAATTACACTGCACCCAAATTGAAGAGTGTTAATTTATTCTAATTGGTAATAACAGACACTCTTTGAACAGCGTTGTTGAATTAGCAATCAAAGAAATTTGCAATAAATGACCTGTTCGTTGTTAAAAACGGTTCGAAATGAAATGTCCTTTGTTTACTTGCAAAGAATGGCGCTGCTGTTGGATATACGGCAACATGTCAGAAGATCGTATAAAAAGTTACGCCCGTTTGACGATAAAACGTGAATTCTGAAAACATTAGCAACAAATGACCTCAAAAAATTTATAAAGCGAGAAAAAAATTTTGTGCCGTGAAACTTTTTGTTTCGATTTTTCTATTGCATGAGAAGAATCGGCGGATTTTTTCACACAAATTATCATGGGTAAACCGAATTTTGCAACTAGAGTGCGTTTTTGGGGTTTTCGTAGAAATGGAGCATTTTCCAGCTTCTTTTTCCGGTCGCCCTTGCAGCCAAACTGTAAAACATAGATAGATGCCGTCCGCAACTTTCTTTTAAGAAGTTTTATGCCCTATAAGATTGGTCCTATACATTTTTGTTCGAACTGTCACTATTTTGGTAGCGTAACCCGTTGAAGTGACAAAAACGGGAAAAAATGTGATTATTCAACGGTTTTTATTTTTTTTTTTTTTTCGCAAAAGGGAGCGGTTCTACAGTCCTAACAACTCAGGTCCTTGTTATGTACACCGTTCCCAACATTTTCCATATTTTTTCATCCAGTAGATAATTATTGGAATTTAAAATCGGAATCCGACTGGCCTATTGTTTTGAAGCGGCTTTGTAGATACAATGGAACTAGAAATAATAATTAACGCAGGAGTCGCAATAGATTATGGTATGTAGGCTCGGTATATTACATATCTTTCGAGGCAATAGCTAGCCAAGAATCTTTATCCGGCCCAACTACCCCCTATTTCCCCGTGTATAAGCATGGCTTTATATATCAGGAATGCGTGGATATTTCCAAATGAGACTTACGCAGCTGGTACTTGCGGTCAGTATAACCTTAGTGTGAAAGACTGGTCAAAATTTGTCAAATGTTTTCCGCAGTATTAGCAGTTGAAGGTGATAAAAAAAGTATTTTTCTTTTCCTTCTCCACGCCAGAGCGTCTTGTGGACACGATTGTGATCGACCGCGTATACTAATTGACTTTACGCCTGAAACACAGATATTTGGCATCGAAATCTCGCGCCGAATGAATTTTGGCATAAATTTGAATCCGTATTTGACTGGTATATTATGATAAAGTTACGAAGTGAGTCTATATGCCTATCTGTAACTGCCAACCCTGCTCACTCTCCTTCACTCACGTTTCCAAACATTGTAATTTGAATGAATACATTATCATATGTCTTGCAACGTGATTATTATAGTTAAAAGGAAAATAGAGATAATTCTTGAGGGAGGGATAATCACGCTACCCTACGGCGCAGGTACTGATCTGATCACGGAATAAACGATAATTAGAAAAAGAGATAAATGTTGGGCGCCAGACGCAGTAGCGTCAGAGATACGATAATTAGAGAATACGATATGACGAAATAGATCAGGTTCTACGACGGTTTTGCACAGCTCACTCAGCAGGTAAAGATAATGGTAGAGGGGATGGGTCGTATCCAAGTCGATAAAACACAATATTAAAGAAAATGGTAATAGTATCAATTGTATTAAAAAAAGCAAGTAGAGAAATTCAGATACAGCCAGAGAGAAAGCGAATTCAGGGATAGCACGGTAGCGATACAATTATTCAAGTTATTTAGCGGTATGAAGCGGGTGATCGCGATACTATTACTCAGTATAACAATCAGCAAGTTTACAAAGCAGATAGGAAATAGGCTAGCATGCAATGCACAATCTAAGGTTCTTGAACTAATTGTCACAATTCAAGTCAAATAGTATGGCGAGAAAGATCTGATCACATAGAAATACAGAATAATCGCAGCAATGTGTAACAATAATGAGGAACGATAATAGATAGAAGATACGAAAATACAATTGGCAAAGGAGGCAAGAGCTATTATCGTCAGTCGAAAAGCAAAAGATATTATAGTTAATCGGGAAACAAGAGATATTACAATTAATCGACAACAAGAGATATGACAATTAATAGAAAGGCAAGGATGACAAGTCAGTTAGATAATTCGATATTTGAAGCGAAGTCAGAAATAATCAAGTATAGCGAAAAAATATAAAACAGGTATGATAGAAATTACAGAAGAAATTACGATAGAAATTACAAGAGAAATTACGATAGAAATTACAAGAGAGATTAGAGAAATACGTAGGTTCTAGCTTGCGATATATGCGATACGACGAAATATTATAATTACGATAAACAAGAAATAGATATCTTGACGTGGCAAGAACAGGTATTATAGAGAGAAAAGTATTATAATGCGATATATTACAAACTAGAGGTCTACGGACAAACTACGTAACAGCGGTATTAGCAAAGAAAGCGGTGAAAAAGGTGTTATTCGGTACGGCACAATACTCCAATGTCAAAAGAGAACAACGGCTATACCGCGCAGCGATATAAGATCGCGCACGCGGTACGCTTACGATACAATTTCTCCAAGATATTCGATAATACTTAAATCAGAAAGATATTCGGTAATATTCAAATCAGTAAAATATTAAGAAATCAAAGAAACAATATTTGAGAAATTATAAAAGAGATACAGAGAGAAAATAGATATTAGATAGCGAGAAACGACATAAGAGATAAAATTAGAGACTTTATAAGCTAATTGATTTAACAATCACTACTGAGAACAATAAATCAGAGATTCGAATAGGATACAGTATTCAGAGATATTTTACGAAAGCATAAGTAAGGCGCTGCTATTCAGCGATATCAGGAAAATCATTCAAACGAGATCAATCAAAGAAATAGATAATAGTCACTACAAATAATAGTAAACTAACCAGTCGCGAAATTACTTGCAATATTCGATAATAAGGGAGAGAATAAGATGAGAGATAAGAAGAGAATACGATACGAGCCCACGTGGCTCACGCAGAGCAAACTGCGAGATAAAAGAGAGAAAATCGATAATAGGTAAGAAGAGAGAGGAAAAGATATAAAGCAATTAAATTCGTGGCTTCACAAAATAGATAGAAGAAAAACCTCACTTACGAAAATAGAAGATACAGGAAAGCGTAGAGACAGGTAGTTGAAAGCGAAAAGATAGAGGCACTGAGTTAAGATATGCGGGAGAGAAAACTAGATACGATAGCGAAAACACGTCCGTGAGTGGAATCGGCTGAACGTAGAATGTGAAGAGACGAGCGGCGATCCTGACGATCCCGGTCGTTTTTCGGCGAGATTTCGTCACGTGATTCTTTTCCGGTGTTCGGTGATCGATAATTGGGCCAGAGGGTCACGTGGTACGGGTCAACAGGTGTGAGAAGAATGATCCTACTCACATTGTTGCGGTATCGATACTTTGCAGAATTCGGGATTGGTGCGTCGTCAACTTATGCAGTGCTAGTACTCCCCGCGCTGACTACCTCTCCGGTACTGCAACTCGGTGCGGGCCCTACGGCACTGTTGCACCGAGCCTTCCTGATGGTGATGATTTACACGCAGGGTTCCCATCCTTAGGACCATCAGTCCGGCGTGGTCCACCACTGTTTCTCGGGCTTGTCCTCACGATGCAGTCCTTCGATAATCGTAGGTTTGTAGACAGCTACGATTCTGCGGTATAGTAGGCGAGGCAGTAGATATTATGCTGGTTCAGCTCCAGGCTGATAAGTACCGCGACAGGAGGCTTGATTGTGTTTTTGACGCACAGCCCTGTACGCCGTCTACGATGCATCCATGCGGCAGTGGCGTTGTAGCGATGGTTCGGCTCCTGGCCGATAAGTCTAAATGATCGGAGGTCTTCGTTGTGCTTCACGCACGACCCTGTACGCAACCTAGGTAGGCATCCATCTGAAGTTGACTTTGCGGTATCCGATCTGTTGCAATTGACGATAGTTGGCTGTTGACCCGGTACGTGACCTCGGCTTCGCGATATTCAGTTCCCTCGAAGCGGTGTCGTTGAAGATAGTTCTCGTAGTGCGATACAAAGATAAAAAAAAAGACAGGAATTAGCTTAATAATTAAGTCTCACTTAGAAATTAGCTAGTTGTTCTTTTTGGAGTATTGGCCCCAGACGTGTTTTCGTTACTTTTTACGACATTCTGAAAATAAGGAGAGCGATATTCAACCCATGTGACGGGGTATAAAATACCACGTCACAGTCTATAGAATAAAGAAATGGCTGCTGGGTAGAGCAGTCAGTAAGACAAGCCCCTAATGGCGCTTTTGACCGTTGAACCGCAATGACCGCTCCCTGGTGTTTTCAGCTTTTCGCGCAGTCAATCGTCAAAATATTTATAATAAATTATTATTTATATTTATTGATATTTCATCCAACCCTTAAATCAATTTTAAATTTGGTGATGATCGGCCATGCATTTTTTTTTTGTCGAATGAATCAATGAGTGAAACAGTGATCGAGTGGCATGTTAGTGAAAAAGTACGCCGGCCGTGATTTAATGCCGTTTAATGTGAATCATCACTGGCATCTGCATTGCGGACCCTTATAACAGCACAAAACAGATTCTCTGAGCTACGTGTAAATAAAGAATCAAACCAACGAAGATGCGATATTGTACAATCGATACCAATTTGCAGAACAGCCTGAATAACAGTCAGAAACATTTCTGCCACGCACATATGGTTAGCAAGAAAATGCCCAGGAAAAGGTTGTTCGTTCGAGTGGATCTGACAAAACAATACTGTTCAGATATCACCAGAGCTAGTGGAAGAATGAGAAACAAATCAAACGGTATGTTGCCTACATTGATTCCCATTAGGTTACATTTATTCACATAATATGCAGCAGATAAATAGATCAGCCCCAACCTTTTCAGGTCTATGAAATGCATGACGCATTTGTTTATTAATTTGTATGTTTTCTACCATTACCCAAACATATACTCATTAATAATCGCATAACTAGAAGAATATACATATATTGTAACGTGGCATTTTAGAATGGCTCTTTACAAGGTCAAAAAGCTGAAGAAAGCTGTCGTAAAACGCGTCTCTGGCGGGGTACTCCGAGAAAACTCGATACAAAACAGGCAACAAATACTAGTTACTAATACTTACTTTGTAAATTTTGTGATTCCACGCCTCGGCACAAGCTAACTAGGTACCACAATCCCAATCACCGAGGGATCAAGGGCTACCGAAAACTATCGCTTCCAGCTACCGACGTACTCAACTACCGTTTTATAATGATGAACCTCCCGCACTACTTTGTTTGTCGGTTTTCTCGGATGCCGCAAGGACGACGTACAGGGCAGACCACAGCCTGCCGTCCCTTGACTTACCGGACAGGTGCCGAACCGACCTCAAAACACTACGTCCGGGATTGATGAAGCATTCGTTCCGAAGATCGGCGCAGCCTTCCTATCAGCAAGAACTACAATCAGTGTAAGTCATAGTCCACGAATAAGGAGTTGCTGTAAGCCGTCGTGCGACTGCGTGATGTCTGTGATATATTGTGGGCAGAAGGCCACCGCTTATACGACGAAGCCGGTGAGGGCAAACAATCAGGTGTTGCACTCCATTCGATAACTTGACAGAGAGAGCTTACGGACCTTCCTCTGTCGAGGGAATCCCCAATGATAGGCAACCTGGACCGTATGTCAAAGCAGCCGAAGAAAAGTACGAGTTGGTGTCAACGCCAAGACATTACACAACATCTAGCGGTAATTGTAAAAAACGCGGACCCGATATTCGCCACAGAGGGATGGCCTAATCATAGTGGGGAGCAAACGACCAATCAAAGGGGAAGAAGAATCACATGACGACGACGTCGAGATCGGTGATCCGGACCCCAAACTCGTTTTATTCTACGCTCAACCCGCCAGGAGACAGCTTTGCTACCACCTCGTTCTCGTTGCTTAGATTTCCCTTCAGTTACCTTGCCTTTTCCTTTTATCGTACTATTGTTTGTTCTGTAGCTACCGTTCAATCTTTTCGCCCTACACCGTTTTGATCTACCGCTCAGCTTTTTTCCTTTCCCGTAAATTCAAATTCCCTTCCTTCTCTCTCGCATTTTTCATCGCTGAATTTAATTTAAACTAAATTCAATGTTTCTTATCGCCGTCGCCAGCTGAGGTAAGGCTTCCGCCTTTGTATCGTAGCGTTACGAAGTTGCTCTAATATCTATTTCTCTTGTATCTTAATTATCGTTTTTGGTTGCATCAAACGATGCCAGTATCTTTGTAAATCATGGTCTACGAACAATGAGTTGCGGTAAGCCGTCGTGTGACTGCATGATTTCGTTTAATAATTAATCTCGTCAAAGTTATAGTTGAGCGATCTCGTAACTATTGAATAAATATATTTTGTATTTCTGATTTCCTTTGATTCCTGTAATTTCATGCTAGAATTGCTTTTGTCATTTCTACCGTCTTTTGCTACCGTAATCTTTTCTTTCTGTGCTAGTATTGCTTACTGTTTTAGTATCGTACTGCCTATTATATTTTATTTGCTTTGTGCATGATTTTGTATCGTAAATCAAGTAACTTGAAGTACAGCCGAGCGTAGATTAAGCCACCAAATACTACCGAACTTTTCAATCGCCTATTACTAATTTTGTATTGCTTGTTACCTGTTATAATTTTCTTGTTTCTCGAATACCGTATTTCTTTGTTAATTTGAGTTTTGCTTATTATAATTAGGTGTATTGAGTGTATTTCTGTATCTTGCGAACCCTTCTCTAGATCTTACTCTTGCATAATTTTTTTATTCTTTCTGTTCGAATCTCTCTCCCTGTCAATACTCCAGCATCGACCGCCCTCGCGGCAGATCTCCGACGTGCCGGCGATACGGGGGAGTTTTCACGGAGCGATCGCGCTCTCGTCTCTTCTCTTCTCTTCGCTTCCTTCTCGTTTTGATGTGTGATTCTTCCTTCTTGACACGTGCGACCGGTGTTTTCTGATCTAACGAATCGATCGTCCAGAGCAACGCAAATCCATTTCTATTTACGCAATCTCTTTTCCAATTATTTAGTGCATAATATAATCACAGTAAACTTTCGCTGTTTTGAGTGACGCTACGTGTATTTTCGCTCATCACCAAAATACAAATTGTGAACGATAAAATAGGTTAAGCCATCCAGGTCCCAGTATTAATCCTACATATAGTAATAGTATCTCGCTAGTAATTAATAAACTTTAGACACTTTCGTTAATTATAATTCCGAATTTTCTTGAAAGTTTTAACTCGTATCTCTGAATGTTGTAAATTCCATTCCCTCTATTAAGTTACCGATCTGTGAAAACTAATAATCAATGTCAATATCTCTCATTAGTTACCGTTTATCGTGAACTCCATTTTATTTTCTTGTCACTACCGTTCCGAGCTATCGTCAATTCCGTCAATTACCAATTTTCGCCCAAGTTTCACTCTTGCTGTAACTCAATAAACTAACGATGCTCGTAGCCTCGCTTTTCAAAACTTGGGTAAAACACGTCACCCAGTGACGTGTAGTTTGAGTAGTCTTTTTGCATTCTATCGCTTATCCCGGCCTAGTCTCAATTTTCTCTTGTTAACCATCACCTTTGTTCAAGCTATCGTTCAACTTTATTCCATCGAAAATCTTGTAAACCACTCTTGTTGACTAATTATTTATTGCCACCTTTTCTAACAAACTTGACTGATCTACTGCTTGTGAATCTACTCGACAATATATGACTGAATGACCTGATAATTTCTTTAATCGAAGCTTACTTCTTTATTTCTTTACTTCCCTCGTTTCTATTATTATCGTTCTGCCTTGGATACCGCCACTCTAGCAGTTCGTGTGAGTACCTGAGCCAACGGGTTCTCTAATTATTACTACTGTATCTTATCTTTCCCTTTTTGTTTTAAAATTGACGCTGAAGCATGTGGTGCCCTACGAATACCTTTTATTATTGTTTAATACCGTACCGAATAGTTAGAGAATCGCGCCAAAGTGTCAACGATAAGTCCTCAGCTGAGGGGACCAGAAAGTTAGCGTTACAATCCTATATCTTATATAGTATTAAAGTTCGAAACCAAATTTTGGATGTCCGGATGTTCGGATGTTCGGAAAGTGACGTCACCGGAATTTTTTTTTTTCCATTACGTCATCGTCGATCTATAGTAATTGGCGGGGGCAAAATTTAGCGAGCCGAAATGCTCAGTCCGGAAACGACCGCGCAGTCGAGAGGACGCATGAAAATCGCGCTCTGCTCCAGGTACTTGACCTGGTGAATTCCGACTTCTAGGACCAGCGCACCGTAGTTCCTGCGCTCCAGGTCCACAACCTGGTGTATTTCGACCTCCGGGACAAGCGCTCCGTTGCTCATTGGCTCCAGGTCCTTGACCTGGTGAATTCTGAATTTCAGGACTAGCGCTCCGTAGTTCCTGCGCTCCAGGTATACTACCTGGTGAATTTCGACTTCCAGGACAAGCGCTTCGTAGTGCCTGTGCTCCAGGTCCTGAACCTGGTGAATTTCGACATTCAGAATTCCGACTTCTAGGACCAGCGCACCGTAGTTCCTGCGCTCCAGGTCCACAACCTGGTGAATTTCGACCTCCAGAACAAGCACTCCGTAGCTCATTTGCTCCAGGTCCTTAACCTGGTGAATTTTGAATTTCAGGACAAGCGCTCCGTAGTTCCTGCGCTCCAGGTTTACTACCTGGTGGAACTCGACTTCCAAGTCTAGCGCTCCGTAGGTTCTGCGCTCCAGGTCCTTGGCCTGATGAATTGAGAATTGATTTAAAATCTGGTTGCCTGCCTCAATGTGTTAGGCACACGGCTATTCTGCATGTACATGGAAATATTTATGGCATATTTCATGTACTTGTATTATTGTGTGATAGTAAAGTCGGAAACGTTTGTTTGGGTTTTCGTCGTAGATGAAGACTCGAACGACCTCTACATTGATCGAATTCAATGGGCGTAATGACGGGCACATGGACGTCGTGTATTCATATTGCGCTTTCTTATTTGTATGCGCTCGTGAGTTCAGGTGCTATTACCAGCGCGTGTTGACTTATACGTCTATAATAAATCGATTTTTCCGAGTTTGTAAGTGATACGTGATAAAACTAATTACATCGGCGTCAAAGGTATAATTGGACAATTCTGTCTCTGATTTGTGAGCGAGTGTGAAACTAAGCGGAAAAGAGAAGACGGGTACAAGGTAATATTACCATGAATCGACGGAGGCATATAGAATTATCTCCGGATGATTTCGCGGTCTTGCAGAGAACTGGTCAATTAGGTATGTTGTTGATTACACATATGAACAAATTCAGCGATCTATCAGAGCAATACTCAACTTTTCGCATGCAAAGTATCTTATTGGTACAAATAGACGATCAATTCAAAGTGTTCCGGAAAATGAAGCATGCGTGCAAATACTGTTTCATGGCCCGAGACATTTGGGACATTGGATTTGTGTTTACTACGATACCGAAGTATTACACAGATATGATAGCGCTAACAATAGAGTATTGTACGATGATCATAAGATATTTTTGAGCAAATTGTTACCTTATAACAATATACGTGTTGTGTTGGAAAAAGTACAGCAACAAAGTAATTACTGGGATTGCGGTGTGTTTTCCATAGCTTTCACAACTTCTGTTGTTTTTGGTGTGAATTCTTGTGAGGTACAGTATGAAATATCAAGGATGAGACCACATTTATTTAACATGTTCAATTCGAGTCATTTGATACACTTTCCATTTATACAAGTGACCTCACACAGCAATACTTCGCGCGGAACGTTTTCCACAGGTGTTTGTACGAAACATAATAATTCTAAGGTTGTGAAAGGTGTCCATAAGGTAAATATCCAAGTAAGTAAATCAATGCCACAAAAAGGTTTATCTGAAAAAAACGTATTGATGGACAATAGGGAGCAGAAACATCAGAATCGACCCCTTGATACCAAGACCCGAGTTGATTTTAAATGTACAAAGCCAAAAGCGAAGAAAATCACAGAATCTCTAGTAAAGGCAAATGACATTCGGGCGGCTGCATCACGCTACAAAGATGCAGATAGAAAAAAATCAAGTCGTGCAAAAGAATCTGAGGAGCAACTGGCCAACAGACTTAAGGCTGATGCGATACGTCAGAAGCAAAGAAGGGAAGCCAACAAAAATGTAAAAAACACGAAGGAATCCGTGGTCCGTGAAAGCGATGCAGATAGAATGAAAAGAAGACGTGAAAAAGAATCTCAGGAGCAACGAGCCAGCAGACTTGAGGCCGATGCGGTACGTCAAAAGCAAAGAAGGGAAACCAACAAAAATGTTAAGAAAACGGAAGAGTCCATTCGGGAGAAAAGTCTAAGGAAAAGAAAACGTAATAGGACAGAAGGTTTAGTGTTACCTGCGACAAAAAAAAAAAGGAAAAGTAATCCTTCCGTGATTTCGATAGGAAGGGTGGTATTGGGAAGTCCCGATTTTATGGAAGATGAAGTGGAATTACATTATCTGGGAAAAATGAATAGTTATTCGCATCAGTTTTGTCGTGCTAAACATTTTGTTTCTGAACTGCCCGGTGATAAGAAGCATATTGGTTGCTGTCACAAAGGTAAAGTACGTATTTTGGAAGATAGTTCTTATCCGAAAGAGATTCAAGCATTGATCAACGGTAATGATGCATATAGTAGGAATTTTATGAAAAATTTAAGGAGTTACAACAATTCCTTGGCATTCGCAAGTTTTAGTGCTAAATTAGAAGCCTTCAAAAGTCGAGGTCCATTTGTATTCCGTATATGTGGACAAACCTATCATAATACATATGCGCTTCATCCAGATGTCAATGAATCCCGTAAATATGGACAATTATATATTGTTGATAACGAGATCGCTACTAGAGTTCGTATGCAACATCCCGGCAATAGTGGCTGCTTACCAGAGGCATTGAGCGTATTGGATGACGTTATACGCAGGGTCAATCCATACGCGAAGGCGTTCAATATGTTGTACGAGGTGGAAAGAAACGAAAAATTGCTGTCCAATTTAACCGGTTGTCCAGTTCGTGAAGTTCGAATGTGGTTAAAGAGAGATGATACAGTTGATATGAATCGTTTCAACATACCAACATGCAATGAAGTGGGAGTGGTGTTCGTTGCTGAAGATGGAGATCCTCCGTTACAAAGAGACATATGTGTATATTCTAAAAGTAAGGGTCCTGTAAGTATGTCATCTCTGAGTCAACATGTTGACCAAATGACATATCCTCTCATCTTTCCATCCGGTCAGTCTGGATGGACGCTGAAGATGAAGCAAACCGGAGGAAAACGTGATATAACAGCGTTGCAATACTACAGCTTTATGTTGAGCGACAGAGGCGGATTTAATCCATGTCTGAGTATGGGGAGTTTATCCCAGCAATATATTGTCGATATATTGACGAAAGTTGAAAGTCATTGTCTGTATTTTATAAGAAATCAACAAAGTAAATTACGAGCAGAAACGTATAAAGGCGTAATCGATTATCTACATAACAAAGACGGACGGGATAATGCAAGGATAGGGAAAATGGTGATATGACTGTCTTCGTTTAATGGGAGTCCACGAGCTTTGCAGCAAAGTTTTATTGACGCAATGGCAATATTGCAAAAATATGGCAACCCCGGTTTATTCATTACTATAATCTGTAATCCAAAATGGAAAGAAAATGTTGAAAATCTGAAGCCTGGTCAAACTGCAATGGATCGACCAGACCTTATAGCTAGAGTACTTTGTCAGAAAGTTAGGGAGCTGAAAGCGGAATTAATCGTCAAAGCAGTATTTGTAAAGTGTGCTGCTTCTGTTTATGTAATCGAATTTCAAAAACCAGGCTTATCACATGTTCATATGTTGTTTTGGCTAGAGGAAGACAGCACAATTCGAGATGCAGATGACGTTGACAGAATAGTTTCGGCCGAGATACCCGATGAGACTAGATATCCGTTACTGCACGACACTGTCAAACAAATGTTGATTCCCCTTGCATGGACACGAAAACAAATCGATGTACGAAACGCTTTCCGAAGTATTATGTGTTGGAAAAAAATTATTATTCGAAGGGTCATTCCGTGTATCGTAGGCGAGATGACGGAAACCTTATTGTTTTTGATGTTAAGAGAGAGGATACGTAGAACTGCTAACAATAGAGACGTTGTGCGGTATAATGCGTATTTTTCATTGAAATTTAATAGTCACATTAACGTCGCGATATGTTCGACGGTGCAGTGGATGAAATATTTATTCAAATATTGCTATACAGGTCATAATTGTGCAATTGTTGGAATTGAGAATGTGCAAGAAGATTGTAACGTCATGTACAATAAGGTAGATGAATATATATCGAGGCGATATACTTGTCCGCCAGAAGGAATGCATCTTCTGTATGAATATCCGATGAATGAACAGTCCCATGCTATATACAGATTATCATTTCATATAGAAGGTGAACAAGTAGTATAGTTTGAAGAGGGTAATGAAGAAGTAGCCATAGATAAAAACAAGGAATCTACATTGCTCGCATGGTCTACTTTAAACACCACTGATGTCGAAGCACGTAAGTATTTGTATTGTGAAATTCCAAATTATCACGTTTTTGATAGAAAAATTTACAAAGTGGTCGAAACGAAAGAAATTCGTAAAACCTGTTTTGAGTAGAAAGTACTTTGTGAGTCGTAAGGAAACTGAGCGTTATTATCTGAGAGTGTTGTTATTACACGTTCGAGGAGCTCAATTATTCCAAGATGTGCGGACATATGATAGTATAATGTATTCAACCTATTTTGAATCAGCAGTTGCGCGCAAATTAGTTACTGATGACGAGGAATGGGACAAATGTCTTTCTGAAGCGTCAAGTTTTAAATTTCCGACCGAAATGTGTAGATTATTTGCATATATAAGTGTATTTGGCACACCGATTATTGCTCGCCAATGATTTGGAAACTACAAATCTGATTTTGTTGATCATAACGAGTATAACAAACAAAATGAACACAAGGCTTTGCAAGTGATAAATGAAACACTAATATTTCATGGATTTACATTGAAAATTTTCAATCTACCCGATACAGAAGAAAATTTTACAATGGTCTGTCATAATAGAAAAAATAATGAAAATACTGATAGTACGATCGCGTTGAAACAGGCAGTCAAAGTTTATGTGAATAGTTTAACCAAAAATCAAGGTGTTGTATTTAATGCGGTTTTGGCGGCAGTCCGTGGTGTATCTACTGATGAGTGTATCTATTTGGACGGTTCCGGTAGCAGTGAAAAGAGCTACTTATATAACACGATTATTTCTACGTTGAATAGTAAGAATATAATCGTATTGCCTGTGGCATGGACTGGAATTGCAGCAAACTCATTAAAAGGGGGCAGGACGGCTCACTCAACGTTTAAATTACCATTTCTTTTGAATTAACAATCAACGTGTAATATTAAACCTAATTCCAAACATGGTCTATATATTCATGATGCAAAAGTTATAATTTGGGACGAAATAACAATGGCATCAAAATACGCATCAGAAGCCGTTGATCGTATGTTAAGAGACGTATGCTGCTGCAGTGAACTATTTGGGGGTAAAGTAGTCATAGTTTCCGGTGATTTCCGGCAAACTCTACTTGTCGTACGACATGGTAGTAGAACACAAATTTCAGAAGCGTGCGTTTAAAGAAGCAGTTTATGGTGTCATTTTGTATATATGACATTGAAAGATAACATTCGTGTGTATGATGGACAAACGGATTTCAAGCAATGGTTTTTGAAAATTGGTGATGGAGTATTTTCTAATTCATTCGAATTCAACAATGAGGTTGTTACTATTCCGACTGATATACTGTCGAATGGAAATATTGTGCAAGAAATATTCGGTCGAAGTATTGATCCACAAGATTTATCAACTTTGAGTAAAGTTGTTTTAGCCCCGACAAATACCGACGTTATTGCCATTAATAATGAAATATTGTCAAAAATCAAAGGTTCCAGTGTTGACTATCTGAGTGTAGATCGTGCCTCATCTTACGCCATTATTTCTTCAGCTGGGTCTCTAAAAATACTGAAATAAATGCATAAAATGATTCATTCTTATTATGTATTCATGTATGTTTATAGAAATATTGGCAAAGGCGGGCATCCCGGAGCTTTTGTGGGGATAACTATATAACGGAACGATGTATACTGTACAAACGAAGCAAATAATAACATGTAATATGTAAATCACGCATAAACACTTCTTGAATTATGTATTTGCACACATGTTGTGATAATATTTTGATCATCGTTTATGACCCCTCAAGAAATCCTCAAGCAGCGAGGGCGTGAGGTATCTTATAAATCTCGTATAATCTGGTGAAACAATGTCAACGAGTAAGCGAGCGCACGTGCACAAAAATCCTAGCGTAGCCTAGCGTAGCCTAGCGCAGCCTAGCGTTTTACCAGCTAGACACTAGACAAACTACATACACTAGAAAAATCAGCAGCCATTCTCCTTTGTGGGTAATAGCGTTTCGCAAATCAGCTGTCACTGCCCTATGTGGAGATGTGTGCGCCAAAAACAAAGGCTGCTATTTCGTGGTGTGTATTTATCAACATTCATTACCCATTGAACAATCCTCAAGCAGTATGGGCGTGAGGTAACTCATAAATTTCGTTTCATTTGGTGTCACTGACAACGAGTAAGCGAGCGCAGCGGGCGCACGAGCACAAAAATTAGCCAATTCGAGCGAGCTTTAGCGAGCGAGGGAATATTAGCAGCTAGTTTCAAAATAATATAAGAAATATCGAACAATATTAATCCTTACGCCAAGAAATATAAATATTTGTTCGAATTAACTACAGATAAATCGGTGCCGGAATATTATTTCTATTTCATTTTGCAACTGCGGAATATGCAGCCTTAATAGTTTCTCGAGATAAAGATATTCCGACTTCTTTCAACTTATGTGTCGATCCGAAAAATCTTCGGAAAGGCGGTCATCCATATTCATATTTGAACAAACTATCATTTCATATTGATCCCATGATTTTTCCGATAATGTTTACATGTGGAAATTTAGGGTGGAGTCCATTATTCAAACAAAATCATAGCAGTAAAAAAAGACTTTCAGTTCTTCAGTATCATTCATACCGTTTAGCCTACAGGCAGAATGCCAAGTTTGATCTACACTACGACCTCGATTTAACGGCCTTCGATTTAAACGACAGTCCCCACCATGCCGCATTTATCGATCGGTTTGCCGCGTGGTGGCAGATAGTGGGGGTCGCTTCAGGCCTCCGCGGTTAAGCCCGTAGCACGGCACACATTACTTAGTAGTGGCACAAAGTGGCTTGTCGGTGGTTATGTAAACATCATGGCAGTACCGGTAAATTATACGATCCAAAGAAAGGGCTGTAGTTGCGCGCTTCATTGTACGGTACTACTGGTGACAGCGGCCGGCGCATCTGCGCAGATACTGCTTGGGCGGAGCGTACGCAACCTCGATTAAACAAAGCAGCATCGTAATGTATATATAGAAAGAATAAATAAACTCTAGTGATATAGAAAACCCAGAACATCTCGTGTCTTATTCTGCCTCTGAAAGTTACATGTTAGCAGAGCGTGGTTAGTTATCGCCGCGAAATGAGTGTCTTCGAGGATTATTCGTAGACTCGAGAAAGTTCTGGAGGTAATGGGAACACGTGGCGACGAAAGAAAAAAGGAAGTGATGAAAGTGGTTGAAAAAACTGAACGTGAAAATAGTCGAATCAACATGATGGACGAGTTTAAGATGACGCTGCCGATTTTCGATGGATCTGATTATAGCACATGAAAGAAAAGAGTGACAGTATTTCTAAGAATGAAAAAGTGCGAAAAAGTTATTCAACGAGTGAGAGCCGCCGATGAAAATGAAGCCACGTGGAGTGATATTGAATTGAAAGCCTTGAACTACACATCTAGTGCGTTGTCAAATAAGCAAAAGGGAACTTGTGAGTGAAGAAAATACGAGCTACGATATAATCGAGGAATTGGATAAATTGTATTTGCGTGAGTCAACCGCATTACAAATTTGTATAAGAAACAGATTGGACAGATCAAAATTGAAAGATTGTACAAAAACAAGTGAATTCAATAGTGCTTTTGAAAAATTAATAATTGAATTAAAGAACGCCGGTGCAACTGTAAATGAATCAGAAAAACTGAATTACTTATTGAGAACACTTTCAAGTTTGTTAAGTCATATTAGTGACTTAGTGGATGTTCTACCAGAGCAAGAAAGAACCGTTGATTATGCAATTAATAAAATCAAAATATATGAAGATCGTGAGAAAGAATAAAATCATAGTCCTAGAAACAGAACCGGAAATTCCAATGTATTTAATGTTGAGAAGAAAAGAGACGGTACATGTTTCAAATGTGGAAAACCCGGTCATTATCAGTACGAGTGCACAAGCCAAAATATCACAAGAAATTCCTGAAGAGGCACGAGAGGAAGGGGACAACAGCAAGCGCGGGGGGGCGCACGTTATCAACCCCAACAACAACGAGATGGTGGCAGTTACACTAGAGGCAATGGCGGGTATCGAGGCCGGGGCATAGGTCAACGAGGGCGAGGTGGTCAACAAAGGCAAGATCGTCAGAACACAGGTCAAGAAACGATGAACTTCGTAACAGAGGTGGAAGGGAGAGGAGGTCACAACATATAGGTAAACAATTGTGAGAATGAGTTGGAATGGGTTTTGGATAGCGGATGCTCAGACCATATTATAAATGATAATAAATATTTTGTTAAAGTTAACAAACTAGAAAATCCGATAAATATAAAAGTCGGAGATGGTCGAACATTGAAAGCAACGACTGTGGGAGATATAAAAACTAAATTTGTGACAAACGAGAATGAAACGGAAATTGAACTGATTGTGAGAGATGGATTTTTGTGAAAGAAATGGATAGAAATTTAATGAGTTTTGGGAAAAAAGCAAATAAAACCAAAATTGTTTCAATGGGGAATACGTCAAAAATTTTTTCGAATGAAAATAAGTTGATAGCAGTTGCGAATAAGGTAAATAATTTGTATAAGATAAATACTGTGTTCGAAAGTAAACAAACCTATCAATCCGAGAATGTAAATAATGGTTTGACTGTGAAAGAAAGATTTCATCGGATACTAGGACATGTAAATTTTGGAAACTCAAATATTCTGAGTAAAAATAACCTAGTCGAAGGTTTACCAAGTAATTTAGAGAGCTATTATTTAAAGTGCGGTGCCTGTGTACAGAATAAATGACAAATATTAGTTTTGAAAATAACATATAAAGAGCAAGAGAAATAGGAGAATGATGATTGTAGTAAAGCTGCAAAAGTGTACACAATGAAAAATAAAAGTGAAGTTTACCATTGGATTACAACCTATGTAAATCTAGTAGAGAATCTAACAGGAAACAGGATCAAACGCTTACGATGCGACAACGGGAAAGAATTTCTAAATAAATACATTTATAATTTAGCTAGGGATAAAGGTATACCATTGAACCTTTCCCCCCATATATCCACGAGCTCAACGGAACAGCCGAGCGTTACAACAGGTCAGTAATGGACACGGCAAGATGTTTACTGACAGACGCGAAAATTCATAATCGATTTTGGCCAGAGGTAATTAAAACGGCTGTATATTTGAAAAACAGAACGGTAGCAAACACATTGGAAAAAAACCCCGTACGAAATTATGATGAAACACAAGCCTGATATTAGAAACTTAGAACTATACGGGAGTAGGGTGGTCGTTAGAGTCCCGGAGATGAAAAGAAGAAGTAAATGGGACAGAAAAGCAGACTTAGGAGTATTGGTTGGATACGAAGACGTAGGTTATAGAGTATTAATAAACAATAAAGTGGCAATAGCGAAACATGTAGATATAATTGGAGAAAATGTAAAGCTAATAGAATTTAACGAAAATGATGATGAAAATAACTTGAGTGATAATGAGACTGATCAGGAACGTCAAAATGAAATTGAGGAAAATCTAAATGATGAATGTGACGTAAATAAAGAGAATGAAAAGGATGTGGAAAACCTACCGAGTAATAACAATGGAAATGTACAAGTACTAAGAAAGACCGAAAGAAAGAAAAATAAAGTAATAAATATGGAAATCCTATTACAAAACTGTATATATGCTAACTATGTAAGCGTAGATACTCCGGAAAGTTATAACGAAGCGATAAATAGTAATGATAGTGATACATGGCAAGAAGCTATGAATCATGAGATTGAATGTTTGAATAAAAACGATACTTGGAAGGTGGTAAAAAAACCTAAGGACAAAGAAGTATTAGACTTAAAGTGGATTTTTACAAGAAAGGCCAATGATATATTGAGAGCTAGAGTTGTAGTAAGAGGCTTTCAACAAAAGGAAATTATTGAAGATATATATTCGCCTGTTGCACGAACCCAAACATTAAAGATTTTATTAAACTTTTGTATACAAAACGAATTTGTGGTAGATCAAATGGATGTTGACTCAGCTTTCTTGACCGGGGAAGTAAAGTCAGAAGTGTACGTAAAACAACCTCAAGGTTACGATGACAATACAGGCAATGTATGTAAACTTGTAAGTTTGACGCCTTTCAAACTTAGCCTCCTGGTCCGCTGATCATGTAACCAGCGGGCAGACGACTGAGGCGCTCGTCACTATCGGCACGCCATCCTCGTTGAGGTCGAGAGTCGTTGACAAGCTGTGCTACGATACAGTCACGCACTTACTATTTCCAGTATAATTCTTACGAAAGTTGAACCTGTAGAATTATCTTTGTTATACCGACAATTTGTGTCGATTCAGGTATGTTAGCAATGATACGTGAAGAATACTTGTATTTGAGAGATACATATATCTATAACCTACTGTTAATTACAGTTGATATTACTGCAACAACACGTGTCGGTATATTAAACCACACTCCCAAACCCAATCTTCTTCAAGTCTCTGAACCGAGACACTTACAAACTAAGAAAGGCTCTATACGGATTGCGAGAAGGTCAAGGAGCGTGGTATGAATGCTTAGATGAATTCATGAAAGACTTAGGGTTTGAGAAGAGTAGAATTGATTATTGTTTATACACCATTACAAGTAATAATGAGAAACTCTACTTAATAATATTGGAAGTGAAATTAAAAATCCGATACAAAATTATGAGGATAATGCTGGTGCGCATATGTGAATATGGAAATATGGAAATTTTACGAAGAAATCGAAGTGTATAGAAACGCAATACTACTTTGTAAATGAAAACTATCAAAATAGAGAAATAGATGTAATAAAACTGAGGTCAGAAGAAAATCCAGCAGACATCTTCACGAAGGCTTTAGGTCGAACTAAATTTGAAAAGTTTGGAGAGTTCTTAAAATTAAGCTACGAATAATAGAAAAAAAAAAACAAAAAAAAAAAAAAAACTGAACAATATTAAGAAAGCTAAATTGAAGGAGGCGTGTAAGAAATAAGTAAATTAAGCTTCGTCATAATCGTATCCATACGCGTGGAAATGAGCAACACTAGACGAGTTGAGTGTCACTATCATAGACTTATAAGATAGACCGAGCGCTTCTATAAGAGGCACTGACGCTTACATATGAAGGACAGAGATATCCGGGAGTACTGCTCTCTCTTTTCAATCGGCGTCATGGTGGGAGACAACGGAGCAGTGGAAGTGGAACAGCTTTGCGCCTGTCATATGCGTATTTCTCCTCGTTCTCCTCGACCACTCAGTCCCCACCACTAATATCGCTAGACAGAGAAAGAAATACTCCGGACATATCTCTGTCCTTAATGAGCGGATCCACGTCACTTCGCTCAAAAAAAAAACGTCAAGTCACGGATCTTCGCACCATTTGAAATATCCGTAGTACTATGTAAAAAAAAATACAATTTCGAGGATTTTGAATTTTTTTCAAAAATGGCCGAGTTCGAGCTATGTAAAGTTTTGTATACCACTGTTGCACTGCTATGTTTGAAAATTCATATCTCCGCAAGTGTACATCGGAGCGGACTGATCCTGCAATCGTTCTGTTCGTAAAAGAATGCGCTTCGATAATAAAAAATTTATTTGGGAAAAAAAAATTTTTTTCAATATTTTTTTACCGTTTCTTTTTTTGATTTCGCTGCCATTTCCGCGGGACTAACAACAATTCATGGAGATAATTTTTTTCGGATACCTGTATCCTTCCTCTTTAATCCTAAAGAAAAAATTGATGAAGAAGTTACCAGGGCCGGAGAAAAAAAATGAAACGTCTCGTCGCGCGTCACCGCGCGCGCCGATCCACGTCAGCGCTACTCCCGCGAACTCGGTGCGTTGCGTATATTATATACGATAAAGTGGAGTTCAATTTTATTGGATGCTCTTCCACTTACCCGGGCTATCCATTCTACGGAAATAGATATTAACCACCCTAGCCCTCAAGTATCCGTCCACTGGTCATCCTTTCTTGAAGTTAAACTGTATACCTGTTCTGAGAATTCCAGTACGGTTATGGTTCGTTGAGCACTCCTGTGCTGAAATTGGGTTTGTAACAGATTTTTTTGTTTCTATTACAACACTAATGAAATATGATAAAAGAAATAAGAAAAGTATAAATAACATGTATACCATATATAATTTTATTTTAATTTTTCCATTTATGCTTACTCTTTCTTTATTTTTTTTATGTTTGGTTTCAAGATGAAAAAAGCTCAATAAATCAGAAAAGAAAACACAGTATTAATAATATTAATAAATAAGTCGGTTTTATATTGTGTTAAATATGGTGTAAATTGGCGAAAATATGTATAGAGATATGTGTATATGAGTGTAAATAAGACAGGTTTATGTATATAGATGTGTGTATAAGTGTAAATTAACAAGGTTGTATATAGAAACGTGTATATGAATGTATATAAGCTAGGTTTGTATGTAGATTGGTGTATATGGGTGTAAATGTTTTAAAAATGTATAATAAAGAATAAATGTCGGTGAAAATATAGTATATAAATGTAGAAATAAAACTTATCGTTAATATGCCTAGCAGATTTGCGCCTCGTTATCGTCCATTAATATTCGTTTAATTTCCATTATGTTCTCTCGTTTTCGTTTTCGTAAATCGTTCAATTTTGCGTCGTTTTATTATCCTCGTTCGTTTTGATATATTTATATAGCACTTTTATAAAAGGTTTTGAATATTTTTCGTTAACTTTCAAATAAATTATTAAGATATGTTATGTACTTTTCGTTTTCGACGAGCTCACTTAATATGGATGGTTTCACATGTTATTATATCAGGCGTCGACGAGAGAGTGAGAACGAGGAACGGTCACGACGGAACTCGTGAACACCTGACGACAGTGATCAAATTTGGCTTAAAATCTACTATACTAGTCATTTATATTAGGCGGGCTTATTCAAACCGTTACAGGTTAAATTCTATTTCACTCAGTTTGTGTTACATGACTGATAGATAATCTTGCAATATGTTGGTGGCTCTGAAAAGGGCCGATATTTTCAGCGATGATTCGCAGGATAACGCTTAGTAGCCAACCTCTATTTGAAATTAATTCATAAGTTTCGTCGAATCAAATTTTTCTGATGCGGAAAATAATTTTGTTTTGATGAGTTTATGAGATACTGGAATAACCGCATGTAATTTTAGAGTGCCACGAACTGTCAAGGCTTTATCGAATCGATTTTGTGAAATAGATTCTTCCGCTTGATATTCTGCAGACGTACAGTACGCAAAAGATATGCTCCGAAAATAAGAACCTGCCCAATTATACAGATCCAGCGGTATTTGGATAGGATCGGAATTGCCAATCAGTTGTAAACTCGTACGCGAAGCTAATCTCTTAACAGTTGCACCAACACCATCACACGGCCATTTTCCATGTGATGTAGCAAAAAAATACCATTCGGCTTCGCATTGAAAGTCTTCGAAGTGATGTGTTATGTTTATGAAATTTCTTTTTGCTTTAATATTGGGAAGCTGCTCCATCGGAGAAATAAATTATTTTTTCTATAGGAATCGAATTTTGAAACTTCTCTCTAATAAAGTTGATCAACTTTTTTTGAAATAAATGAACCGCGACTGTATTATGTTTCAGATGCTCTGAAATTATCACAAAACTAAAATGTCTTAACTGGTCGTCGGCGTAAATTTTATGGTAAACCACGATTGGATGAATAGTCGCCTGATTATTGGTCTAGTGAAACCCTTGCGTGGAATCTTGTACAACAAATGCATAATTCTCAGCGAAATCGCATACTACTAAAAATTCACCAACTCTGCAAATTTAGAAACACCGATTTTTTTACCCGGATAACGATCACGGAATAATCGATACAATTCTCTCAGATTATTCAACATCAGATGCTTCTGAACCGATATTTTTTCACCATTTCTTTCAACGGTTATGCAGCTTCTTTGACCTGGAATTATGTGACTGACCTCCTCACTTCGATACATATACATGTACACAACACATCGAGTTCGCAGGAGTAGCGCCGATGTGGGCCGGCGCGCGCGGTGACGCGCGACGAGACGTTTCATTTTTTTTCTCCGGCCCTGGTAACTTCTCCATCAATTTTTTTTTCAGGATTAAAGAGGAAAGATACAGGTATCTGAAAAAATTATCTCCATGAATTGTTGTTAGTCCCGCGGAAATGGCAGCAAAACCAACAAAAAAAACGGTAAAAAAATATTGAAAGAAATGTTTATATTTCGAATAAATTTTTTTTTATCGAAGCGCATTCTTTTACGAACAGAACGATTGCAGGATCAGTCCGCTCCGATGTATACTTTCGGAGATATGAATTTTCAAACATAGCAGTGCAACAGTGGTATACAAAACTTCACATTGCTCGAACTCGGCCATTTTTGAAAAAAATTCAAAATCCTTGAAATTGTATTTTTTTTTACATAGTACTACGGATATTTCAAATGGCGCAAAGATCCGTGACTTGACGGTTTTTTTTTGAGTGAAGTGACGTGGATCCGCTCTTATGTCCTTGCTTCAAGCGACTCATAAGAGCGCTCAGTCTATCTTGTAAGTCTATGGTCACTATATGTAAAGCGTCGGCCAACGGAGCCACGGAGAGAGAACTCGGTTCTCAGACAAAAAGGTGCTCGGAGCTCGAGCAGCATTGTAATGTATATATATACAGAAAAATTGAATAAACTCGTGTAATATAGGAAACCCAGAACATCTCGTGTCTTATCCTGCCTCTAAATTTTACAGTTTCTATTACGAATTGGATCAGGTTCCTCAAAGATTCCGGAAAATAGATTAACAGATGATATCTGTGCTAAAATTTATGGTCAAATGATTAACGAAACTGACGATTTATCAAACCGAGTAATTTCATCCTGCCACAACGATGACATGTACAGATCGACAATGACATGTACAGATTGAATGATTAGGTATTAAAAAAATCAATAGTGTATAAAAAATTTATTATAGCATTGATTACGCAAAGCATAAAGGATTCGATCAAACAGAAAATGACGTCACGTGAAATTATCCAATAGAATACTTGAATTCTTTACGATTCCCAGGACTCCTGGTACACAAATTAGTTTTTTGAAAATTGGTGAAGTTATTATGCTAATCAGAAAATTTGAGTATAAATAATGGACTTTGCAATAGAACTAGATGAAAAATTGTTAGATTATATAAATTCAATTTACAAATGAAACTTATAACCGGCAATAAGATTGGAAACATTGCTTTCATACCTAAAATATTGTTAGATACAGGGGAATATTAATCTCTTCCGTTTGTTTTATATCGCTGGCAATTTTCTATTGTATTGGCATTTGGCATAACAATTAATGAGTCGCAGGGACAAAGTTTAGAAAGTGTAGGCTTATATATTCACAACACTTTGTTTTATCACGGTCAATTGTACCTCGCTTTTTCTAAGTGTTGAAATCCAGATGCACTACTTATAGAGAATGGATCCGGTAGTTCCGAAATACAGAATATTGTATGAAAAGAGATTTTTGATTAGAGAACCAAACTAACGAAAAATTTTGCCAATCTAAGTCATATATAACATGAATAATTTATCAGTGGATAGGCCTCCTGGGGAAACCACTTTAAAAAGAACGCGCTGACGTATCTACTACGATGTGGTGAGGGAACGGCACGATTCATCAGAAATTTTAATACGAAATCTATCAAATTAAAACAACTCATAATATTCTTTGTATACTGCTCTAATACAACGCTTTTCCTTGCTCTCCTTCCTGAGGCCCATCCTCTCTCACAATTAACTTCATCTCCGTTTCCTACTCTCTCCCTTGCCAACATGGAAAAACTCAATGTGGGGGTCAGCGCGCGAAGCGCGCAGGGGGGCGCAGCAATATAAATATATGGCTCGTTCCACGTCAACCGGAACAGTCCTGTGGACAAAAATTGCGTTGATCAAAAATAACGTTTAAGGGCTCTAAATGTTCGTATTGACGTGCACTTTCAAATGCAACGTGGCCTTTTTGAGAATGTCATATATGGCGGATGAAAAGTTTAAATTTAATCAAATCTGAACAAAAAATTGTATATAGCGGTTTTCGGCGTCGCTGATCACGAATCTGAAATTAGATTTCAATAATTCAAGATGGCGGATCTAATATGGTGAATAAAAAGTTTAAATTTGATCAAATCTAGGCAAAAAACTGTACTTGAGGGTTTTCGGGGTCGCTGATCACGAACCCGAATCGGATTTCAATAATTAAAGATGGCGAATCCAATATGGCGGACCAAAAAGCTCTCATATGATCGAATTCAATTAAAAAAGTTTTGGTCCACTATACAGGGTGATTGAGTACCCGGGGACCACCGGGAACTGACGGATTCCTTGTGAAAAAATAAGACTAAAATTTCTCTTGACAATTTTTTTTTAAAGCCACGGTTTTTGAGTTAGAGCCGTTTGAAGTCCACCAATCACGGTGCGCAGATAGGGCAAGGCGTACGAGCCTAACGCGAGGGTAACGTACGCTGCATCGGGCTCAACTACACTAGCCTCACACTTGGCTCGCGCGCTCGGTCCCATCTGCGCTGTGATTGATGGACTTCAAACGGCTCTAACTCAAAAACCGTTACTTTAAAAAAAAATTGTCGAGAGAAATTTTAGTCTTAGTTTTTCACAAGGAATCCGTCAGTGCCCGGTTTTCCCCGGGTACTGAATCACCCTGTATATGATGTAACGCCCAGCCGGTCAACCAGACGGCTGATCAGCTACATCGGCGAACGCAACGGACGGGGACCGATGACGCCCGACCAACAAGCGAGACGGGACGAACGACAAGACGAGACGGACGACCAACGAGCTTGATCGACGACGCCCGACCGGCCGGCCGAGTATAAATAGAGGTGCCTTTCCAGATATCGGCACCCAGTCAGAAATCGAAAATCCGCTGCGTTACTCGTGGGCAAGACCCAGTATGGGAGCACAACGTCTTCTCTGCGTCATACGAGGTCCTTTACAACGACCGAGTGAGAGTATAGCACTTCACTGCGGCATAGTAGATACAGTAATTTGTCGAGTCAGATCGCGTAAGAGTACAGCACTTTATGATGATAAAATAATCAAGTAATCTTTGAGAAGTTAATAATTAGAATTACAAGTTCACCGAGCTACGAGTAAAGCACTCAGCTACGGCCAAAGAAACAAAATGTAAAAGACTAGTGGTTAGGCTAGCAATAAAACCGATATAGGAGTCAGACCTAAGAATCTTGGTACGAATAGTGTTATACTAGAAGAATTATTGATCCTTATATTTATTGATGTTATATTTTGTAATGTTCTGTTAATCACCTATCTTGCCATAACCTCTTATTATTGTAAAACGAATCAGGTTGTTTCTCTATCCGACATCAAAGCTTCAGCAATCGGGATGGGGACAGTTTCGGTGAACTCTTTATCTTATATCAGCTCTGACATCAAAATCCGAGTCTGCTATTTTGATCGAGGGATCCCAAATCTGATAAACAGCCACGGCTGAACAAACCCTGGTCTGTTAAAAGATTGTGATAGGCAAGATTAGGATTCGATCGGTGGATCGAGTAGGGAACGTGCCTTTAGGCTAACAACCTCAAGTGCACGTGATAGGTTGGAAGAGAGTGCTGGCTGAAAACACCCGCATCTTTCTTGAGAGCTCTGACAGACGAGCTGAGTCGCATGCGAGGCTTTGGAAAACATCCACAGCTCTGCGCTAACCGCCTCTAGCTCGAGCGTCCGAGTCTCCGCAGGTGCATCTCTGGATTCAAAACCCCGAGTTTGCACAGGGACTAGATACCTAATTTAAAGGAAAGTCGCAAAATTAGATTCAATCTCGATTTTTGCTATCACTCCCACAGCGGTAAAAATCCCACAATAACTAGCTAAATACTCGCACGAGCTATAGCAGCTCATGGTCGAAATTTGGACACGTTACAATGATCCGCCATCTTGAATTATTGGAATCCGATTTCTGGTTCGTGATCAACGATCCCGAAAACCCCCTGGGTACAGTTTTTTGCCTAGATTTGATCAAATTCAAATATTTTATCCGCCATATTAGATCTGCCATCTTAAATTATTGAAATCTGATTTCAGATTCTTGTTCAGCGATCCCGAAAACCCCTACGTATAATTTTTTATCTAGATTTGATCAAATTCAAACTTTTCAACCTCCATATTGGATCCGAAATCTTGAATTATTGAAATCTGATTTCAGATTCGTGATCAGCGACCCCGAAAACCCCCAGGCACAGTTTTTTTGCCTAAATTTGATCAAATTTAAACTTTTCAACCGCTATATTGGATCCGCCATCTTGAAATGAAATTTTGAAAATTCTGAAAATGTGAGTTCAGATTTGGATTCAGCGACCCCAGAAACCGTTATACTGAAATCGTAGGATAGATCTATGAAATTTTTTTTTTGAAATCAATGCAACCTTCAGACTCTTTAACGAAGACAGTCTCAACCCTGTTCAACGCAGAGAGCTTTTTCACATAAAATAATGTGATTTGAAGGTTTCCACAATTAGTTTGCGATTATTGGACGAGTTATGATGCCATATTGCTGCTGCTATCTTTTAAAATTCCAACTTCATATTCGTGATCAGCGATCCCAAAAACGCCCAAGTACAGTTTTTTTTTACTATATTTGATCAAATTTAAACTTTTTATCCGCCATATTAGATCCGCCATCTTGAATTATTGAAATGCCCAGATTTGATCAAATTCAAACTTTTCATCCGCCATATTGGATGCGCTATATGACATTCTCAAAAAGTTCACGTTGCATTTGAAAGTGCACGTCAATACGAACATTTTGAGCCCTTAAATGTTATTTTTTATTAACGCAATTTTTGTCTACAGGACTGTTCTGGTTGTCGTGGAACGAGCCATATACATACATATATATATATATATATATATATATATCAGACTGTATCAAAAAAATGGACTATTTTTTTTAATGGTATACTGAAAATATTGTTCAAGATAACAAAAAAGGAATACCATAAAAATTTCAGATTTTAATATTGATATTTAGAGGTGCCTCATCGCGATTTTCTACTTTCCATAAGAATAACATGGCAAAAATGGTTCTTGCTCCTTGCGATTTTAATAACTAGATAACGACGCGTCGTACAGAAAATTCATGAACATGTTTTTGTAGGAAATTGAACGTTCTACAAAAAAGGTCTCCTGTCATTTTACGATAAATCTACTCCTTCAAAAGTTATTTGAGTTCCTTTGCTGATGTCTGACCTCAAATAACTTTTGAAGGAGTAGACTTATCGTAAAATGACAGGACAATGTCATACTCCTCTATCATCGTCGTGCCACTTCCTTCCAACATGGCGCATGTAAACATCCAAGCCTAAGGTCGTCAAAATTTCTGTGAGTAATCTTTATACATCGCTTTCTCACTTTTCAATATGCAACTCTAACTTTATCTAGCCTTCATGTATGATCTATATGTATATATATTTTGTAAAATTTCACTTAGTCATAGAACTTAATGTACATGTTTCCAACCTACGCACGCTGTCCTTAATGAATGACAGTCACATGTTTCCATAATAATTGCAGCATAGACATGTTAGTAGATTAATTTTCATTGTCTAACTACAAGAAACGAATGTTTATTGAGACATTTTGTATCTTTTGTTTGAAAATAGCCTGAAGATGGTCGGCGGGGCCCGGCCGAAACATTGAAATATTAAAGAATATTTATTCATATTGGCCATCAATCGACGAATTTTTTATCCTCTATATATATACATATATAACAAAACGCCTATATATATATATATATATATAACAAAATGAATGAAGCTGTAATAAATGTTATTTTAAACGAACATGTAAATGACAAAGACAGTGATTCGACACTTGTGAAGCTTGTAAATAAAACGAAAGACAAAAAGAAAACAAAAGACCATGGATGCTGCCATATGTATTGCTGGCTCTACAGTACCTCGCTGCTGACAGTCGCGGCAGCCGGGGGTCAATAATTCCTTAGGACCAATGTCAAGCGAAATGGTCATACATTTCAGTCGCGTCAGCCGTGCTGAAAAGCATTTTATAACGGGAATCTAGTAGTGACAGTACTGTCAGTTAATTTTCGAACACAACCTCAGTCAAATAAGCAGCGTAGGGTGTTTTTTGGATAGGCAGAATCTAATCCTCCTTGTTCCTATTCTCATGAGGTAGCCCGAAAATTCCTTTATTAATAACTTAAATCAGTATGATAATTAAAAATAAACTCACAACCGATGCTCTTTCCACGAGGAGATGCTCCTGAGAAAGTTGCAAACGTGACAGTATATTACTTAGAATTATAAAGGCTATATAAGTTTTCACTTCTGTCGTGTGGTCTTAAGCACACACACTGCTCTCTAAGTAAACATAGGTACAGGTGTAGATATATATATATATACTAGACTGTTTCAAAATAAATCGACAATTTTTTTTTTGCTTTACACAATCTTAAACTATACTTGGACATCAAAAAATAATCCTTGCGAAAGGAGGGGCCGGTCCTTCAAGATTTAGAGGTGTCTCATCGGACTTTTGTCTTTTTTTATTTCGTTGATACGTAAATAATTAATTTGCGTGGATGGAACAAACATTTTTCTTGTCCTAAAATGATGAATATATTCCAAACTTATGTATAAATACTGAATATACTAGAAAAAACGATCTTGATAATCGCAGCAACCATCATCGGTCGATATATACGTCGATAAATGCAAAAAACAAAAAAAAAATACAAAAATCTCCGTAAAATTGAATTTTTCACTATCGTCAATAATCTTCAATGAATACATTCATTGATACGCTGTTACGATAATCATTTTCGGCTACAAAAAACTTGACTTATTGCAATTGGGGTATTTTTTTCTATGGTCTTGAACTATTTGGAAAAAATATTGTTTTTGTTCCTCATTTTTAGTTAGCAAATTATTATATTCCTCGACAAGGGCTATCCACGTTCAGCTGAATAATTTACTCACTACTTTCATTTGTGAGAAAACCTTTAAGCACGTTTGAAAGCTTTCAGTAGATTCCCATTGTTTGAGAGGCTCATCCAGGAAATCATGGGGCAATTCACATTGTTGAAATAAGCGCTAAATAAGTATCAATGAATATATTCATTGAAGATTATTGACGATAGTGAAAAATTTAATTTTATGGAGATTCTTGTATTTTTATTTTTTTTTTTGTTTTTTGCATTTATCGACGTATATGTATATATCAACCGATAATGGTTGCTGCGATTATTAAGATCGTTTTTTCTAGTATATTCAGTATTTATACATAAGTTTGGAATATATTCATCATTTTAGGACAAGAAAAATGTTTGTTCCATCCACGCAAATTAATTATTTACGTATGAACGAAATAAAAAAAGACAAAAGTCCGATGAGACACCTCTAAATCTTGAAGGGCCCGCCCCTCCTTTCGCGAGGATTATTTTTTTATGTCCAAGTACAGTTTAAGATTGTGTAAAGCAAAAAAAAAAATTATCGATTTATTTTGAAACAGTCTAATATATACATATATTGTAGAATATCACAGTGATATAAAAATGCAGGTATTTCGAAGATTATTAGAAGTCCAGTTGATTATAGATTTCAATGGAGAACAGTCTCTCGTATTGGCCTGTTCGTTAGTGATGCGGTATTGTTTGTAGTATTTTCTGTATTTTCATCTCCGATGCAAACGAAACCCTTTTTTCTTGCACCATTATGAATAGACTTTATAGACCATATCCCATAAACGATACCTTAAGGCGCCGCTGACTTGACTTGAAAATATCAAATCGTGACGTCATAAATACGTGCAGCGCCTCTGAACATTGAACGGTGAACTAAGGCCGCTAATTTCATTGGCTTGTTCTGTTAGATCCAACCAATGATGTCAGTTACAGATCGAGACATACTTCTTGTGGACCATGAACGGGCTGCTGTCACATGAAAAACGCCGTTACGAATCGTGCCATATTTACAAAAAAATAACTGATAGTATAAGTTTTCCCGAATAAAGTGAGTGCTTTTGTACGTGGCTAACTCTCTGGTGAGAGTGAAAGAAATTGTGAAACAGTGCAATCAGTGAATATTCAACATGCGGTAGCTCTGATCGGCCATGTTTGTTTTGGCGTGATTTTATTCACTTCATTATTCTTTATTATAACCATTATCAGCGATTTGCATGACCAGTGACTGAGTTAGCCACGTACACTTTTATTCAAGATTCAATTTAAAAATTTCCCGAGTAAGATTCGTGCTTCCGTTCTCGCAGGATTCGTAATGGCGTTTTCCCCGCTTCTGACGTCACGAAATATATATATGACATACCAGGTCAGCGGGGCCTTAAAGTTATGGCGTTAGTATTTTTTTGTAACACCTGCATGGGAAGTTCGATTTCGCGCATGGTAGAATGTGCACGAAATGACCGATTCCTGCGCTGGACAGAGAGTGTGCGTTAATGTACGTCAGCGTGAGGTAGTATTTATTACCTAACGCTAGGTCGAGCGAAACGGGTGTAACTAATGCCATCGGACGAGTTAAGTGGTGACTACGACCACGTCCGGTGCCTAGAAGGAACGATTGGGTTGGAGTACCGTCACTGCAGAGTGTTCACGTGTTCGAGAAGCTGTCAAAAACCCGAACAATAAGCAGTGAGAACGATGAGTTTGATCGAGTAATGATTCCGATGACAGCAGTGATTTTGTTACTTCTATACCTTTTTTTTCGTATCAATAATAAAAGAATAACCTTGAACTAATACATTTTTTATTCAGTGGGGCTTCGCCCCCTTCACCCCCACAAGGGCTTTTCCCCTGGACCCCTCCGCACTCCCTACCGACTTCCTTCTCCCAATTTTCTAGTAAATATCACTTTAATTTCATTTGCTTTTGACCTTCTGTAATCTAACTTCCCATCACAGGTTTTACAAAAGATCGGATGAGTAACTCGTTCGGGTTGGCGATTCCTGCACTTTGTACGCAATATGCTATTTTCCCACACAGCCGCAACAGTGGAATATTATAAAGAGGCCACCATTTAATAGATTTAGGCATAGTAAGACAGTAATACTTATACATTCAGGCCCTAAGAAAGAGCAAAAATATGTAATTTTTTAGAAATTGTATATCTACAGGTATATGGGTAAATCTATATAGATGTATGTATCCCGAGATGTATCCTAATAACATCTAGTCTGACGAAGATTGTTGTTTACGTATCGAGTTCCGTGCTCGCACAATAATAACTATACATATTTACATGAAATGGGCTTCAAGTGTGGAAATTAAGTACCCTGTGTAGTGTATCTCCGTGCACAATGTGTACCCCAATGGGTACAATCAATATTGGATATGTGAGTAAGTGTTTTATATATAATAGGTATGGATATACGGGGTGATTTATCCGTTGCTGAACACGAGTGCGACTGAGGTAGTCGTTCTACCGGGCGCTGCATAATCCGTTCTGTTTCACCCGGACCTCGCATTCAACAACGAATTAATGATCCTGTATACCTTATACGGAGTGAATTCCTAATGACTACGAGACAACGTGGTTCGTCGTCTGAAAGCATTTAATCATACGAACTCCAAATCGGTACTGGGTGCCCGATCGTCATAAATTTAAATAACAGGTCATCGCGATATACATATGTACTCTCAAAAATTTAGACAGTAACCGGTAGCCGGTTGTGGTTATATCTAAACTGTGAAAATTTTGTAGGTCAGATACATCGCGGCAACATGATGCTTGGTTGACTTGGAAACTAACCACTCTCGGGTTATAGCACGTGCGCATTAAATTTTAGCAGATGATGGGTCACGATATGTCCACACGGTCGCTATAAGGACGAAGCGAGGAAACGGTCGTTCAGAAATCAACGAACATCTTTTGACGCTTGTACAACACATCAATTATATGTAGTATGTTTCGTACATAGAGTCTCGAGACTAATGCGATTCTGAGTAAAGTATCATTCACGATTGACCCTGTGCAATGGTAGTGCTGTGGTATAGGTAGTGGTAGTGAAGTACAAAAGTATGCATGGTATTGGTATGTGCAAACTCCTGCACTGCACTACCACTGCTCCTATCACTGCACTAAGCCGATTGTGTATGATAGTTAAAGGTATGAGAGCACGGCATCCATACCCGGACCGGATACCTCAGCCGTTCTTGAGCTATTCGTTCCTCTCGCCATTTTCATTATCATGGCTACGCAAAGCGAAATCGACTGAGATATATTTGATTGGCTTGACCTACTCAGGCTTGACTCTTCTGCAGATCCCAACCAACACACAAGCAATTTTCTAGTAAAATCTGTGGTGGGTACCAGTAGACACATTTGTACTGAACGATCAGTGTGTTTGGGTCACGTCTACTAGCTTTGACTTTGAAGGGTTATTTTATACCTTTCCATCTGCCCACTCTTATCTGTTTGGGAGTCGTCTTACACAGTAAAAAGGCTCGTGATGGCGAGCTATGAGAAAATCACCAGAGACTCAACACAGGTGAATCCGTCTTTAGTGTGTCCGCCATAAACTGCGCATGGTAATTATACTTGTTTCCAACATTGCGTTCGGTCAGAAGTGTTGATTCCACGGCGGTCGTCTCAGAAGTGTTTCCTCTGCGGTGATCTGATCAAGAGTCTCACGCTCGATTTCCCGATTCCAGTTCCTACCTTGGTTTGCGGAAGCGCGCGTGCTGTCGTTAACTATAATAACAACTTTGATACAAATGACTCATTCGGGCCTAATCCACTCTTTTTTCGTTCATTACCGTACAAATGCACATCAAACTCTCTGCAAGCCATCCGGTAATGTTAAGACAAATACAAAACCATTCTCCGTTGAGAACATAGTACAGTGTCTGATAATATACATACCATTTTTAAACCCTGTGCAACGATCATGTTTTTCATCTACTATTTCTTTTTTTTGTATCTGTTCTTATAATAATCGTGATTCGTTTTATTTTTTGTGAATATTTTTAGGCGGATAAATAGTGAACATATAGTTTTCGGTCTATGTGCGAAATAATAATGATATTGATAAAAATTAATAATAGTAAAATAATACATGAATGCGTGTATACTCATAAATTCAGATTTGCGTATATGCATGTGTGTGTGTGTGTGACCGCCTGCATCTGCAGTATATATGAAAAAATGATCGCATATTTATGTATACCTATTGTACGAATAATTATCATCTATTCATGTGTTCGTCAATGTACTTACTGTAATTATACATATATTTACTATATGACATTGCCCACATAAAAATGCGAATGGATGAAAACTTCGTAATTTGGATTATTTAAAATTTTTGTACAGGCATTGAATCAAAACAAAAACCGTAAACATAGAATTATTTGCGGTAATTTTCACCACTCTACAAACCCATTCAATTGCGAGAATTACCAAAAAATATGATCAAAATCTTTTGTCGTTATATTCTGTTTTTTTTTATGTATTTTTTTTTTTTAGAGAATATTTTTCATCAAATGATTTTGTTCTCCTCCTATCAATTTGTATAAAATTATCTATAAACATCGTATGAACTGTGTTCAGGTCATTCGAGTTTTACGAATTTTTTCGATAAAAACATACGAGATCATCTCGAGATCCTCGCAGGAGTTTCTCCAGGCTATCGGACAGACCGTCAGTCTGAAAAACTAATCAATATTTTTTTAAAAAGCTGTTATTCCGAGACTTAGAGGTCCGAAAACGTAGATATTTACTGAAATGAGAAAAAGTAATTTTTCACGAAAACCAATACTTTTCTTACATCACTAACAAAGAATGCTTCTCAATGCCCTAACGCGGATTTTGGTCATGTATTTTTTTTGGGGTAATCGAAGATCCCAACAAAAAACAAACCCAAAATCGTATGCTTGCAAATTGAGATCTTCAAGGTATATGAATTTTTTTATTTCTTAAACTTCAATCTTGTCCTAAATATTTCTTATTTTACTTCATAGGCAACCACCAGTCTCGCGACCAGTACTTTGATGAAGTAGACAGAGATATTAGTAAATCAACTGATTGCAGAAGACAAACAAAAATGATGTTCACGTATCATTGAATTGAAATATCAGCATAAGAGAACGCTGGGAGTGGTTTTTAGATTTTTGAAGAGTATAATTACGAAGTCAGCCAAAGTTTAAGAGACTCTTTATTCACAAACGGTTTCGAACTAAATATATTGTAAATTGCTTAACATTGCAACGAGGTGTATGCGATATTACTGATTGCGAAGAGTACCCTCTTATTAATAGTGCTTCGTGTTCGTATTCCTTATACGGTCAACACTGGATCGGTCTTGACTGTTAACCACACGTTCATATATCAAATACCTAGAAACTGCAGATAGTTGATAACTGTAGTGATTAAGATCTTCATTTGTGAGGATCGTAAAAATAAAACTTTTATTAATAAACTTTTGAGAATAAACAGTCTTTCAATCTTTGGCTGACTTCATAATTATACTCTCCAAAAATACTCTCTAAAAACCACTTACTGCATTCTCTTATATTGATATTTTAATTCAATAATACGTAAACACGATTCTTGTTTGTCTCCTGTAATTAATTAATTAACAATATCTCTGCCTACTTGATCGAAATACTGGTGGTTGCCTATGAAGTAAAATAAGAAATATTTAGGACAAGATCGATATTTCACCGTAAACTGTACAATATTATTATCAAACAATAATTTGTATCACTCGGCAAGTCGAAAACATTTTGATTACAACATTCAGAACTGGTAGGAATAAGAAAAAAATCTCAAAATTCACATTTCTAGAAAATCTGAATTAGCAGGCGAACGGTTTGAGGGTTTTTTTATTGGGGTACCTCCGACCACGCCCCCCCAAAAAGAAAAAAAAATCACTGAAGAATTCCTTGTAAGTGTGATGCAAACTAAACCAGGACGCTTAAGCCGAAAAGAAAAAAGCTTACTAATTATTTTACGTGAGGTATTATCGTACACTGCCAGTCTCCATGATGCAAACAGTATGCCGTGCAGATTTCAATACAAGAACTACACACCTAGATTTACGAGCTGAATACACCTAAAAAAATGCTCAAAATTTTATTCAGAAACCAATAGATTATGTTTCAAGGACCGCTACTGGATCTTCAAAATTCACAGATTTAGCGGGTGCCGTCTCTAACATTCGTAAATCGGCAGTCGGATTAGGTGAAAAGATTGCATCGAGAGATTAGCTCTTCACTAAGCAACTCCACATTTACAGCTCGATTAGAAAATCTTATTGTTCGCCGCGATATCCGAAGTGGTATTGCAGTGATATTATATGTACAAAAACCTTCTGTTGATGAAAAAAGGCCGTATTTTTCTATAAGAGTGAGATGCAGCCTCTGTCAACGAAAACTTGATCGAAAATCGAAACAAAAGTATCTTGTACCTACGGCTGATGTGCGATTTTCATCACGCATACATGTGCGTCGAATATGCAGGTACCGAATGGAAGTGATAATGATTTTTCTGATCTAATTTTAAATTTCTACATCATATTTTCACAATACAATGATGTCTCATTGATAAAATATGTATTTCGTCATTTATTTCATCGAAACCTTGATAGACTTCCAATCTCGCCGATGTCATTTTTTCTCGGAAAATTCATTATTTATTCCTCAAAATAATCATACTTTTTGAAAAACTGACTTACGGGACCAAGACTACCTTGAAGTAGACTGGCTTCAGAATAACACCGTAAATTTTTTTTTCTCAGAAGTAATGAAAATTGAAAAAAATAATTTTTTTCATTTTTTCTTCTAGCTTTTTATTTCACATGAAAATCCGAAGTATCCAATATATTCAAGGTTAGGACTTCATTATAAAGGTTAGAAATATGTTTCGAAATTTTTTTAACGAGAAATTTCTAAAACTCAAAGTACCACTCATTTTTTTTATCACACGTGCATGAAAAGCGGAGCTTTGCGTCGCAGTTTAGCGAGATCAAAGTCGTCAATTTCATCTCAGTGTTGTAAGGTTAGGTCCGCGCATACACAGTTCACAATTGCTTCACTTTCATCACTTGGGAGATCACTTTCGTCCCTAGGGAGAAGAAATTGACCAGTCACGTCCCGTAAAACTACCACGCAAAGCCCGGCCACTTTTCATGCACTTGTTATAAAAACTAACGTGTGTGACAAGGAACGAAAGTTTATGATCGCAACTCGTCTGATCGCCGTCCTCGCTTCGCTCGGGCGCAAACTTCGCGATCGTTGCAACCACCAACTTTCGTTCCTTGTTACACAATATACTATTATGCTGGGATTAAAATATCAGCGCATGACACATACGTCATTCCCAAGTCATGTGTTATTTAAGGGTTGATTCATAAAAAAAAATTGTGTCACATACATTTACTCCTGAAATTGCTCGAAAACGCCTCCTTACGTGCCAAAAGTACTTCCTACACGGTTCGACATTTTTAGCTCGGTCCGACCTTTTTTGCGATGGCGAATGCATAAGGCGTGTTTTGATACTCACTGTTTTTAACGATTATGGCTAAAAATCCTACAAGTTTTAACGAGGTGACATTTTTTACCTTTAATCACCTCAAGTGATACAAAAATAGTATTGGTATCGGTCAAGTTACACAGGCCGATTTCCCTACTCGCAGTGAGGGAGCGAAGTGAATTTTTGTCTCTCTAGGGTGGAAAGTCTTTCTTCCCTAGGAAAAAAATTGAAAAACGGGTTGAACCTCGCCCCCCTCGCGGCTTGGTCAACAAGATAGTCTCGGCAGTGCAAGTAGGCTCGAGTGGCAGGCTCCGCGCCCTTGAGCAAAAACCTACTTTCCTCCCTTCGTGCACAATATACTATAACTGGCTTTTTTTGGTGACAAAAGAATTTGAAAAAATGTAAGAGTGCTCATTTGATGAAAAAAATTTCTCTTTAGAATGTATTTTCTGAATTCGAAAAGAATTAATCTTCTTTGAATATTCACAGAAATAATAACGAAAATCTAGATCATGAACGTTTCATGACTTCACATTTTTATATGGATATGCCGATATTTATGAATGATTGCCTTCTAAAAAATAAGTACATATACATTTATCTTAGAATAATTGAAAAAATCGATTTTTTTCTCTTAAAGTCACAAATTTAATCGCTGCAGTGAGGTGAAATGAAATGCCTAAAATGAAATATAAGCCCTGAATTTCAATATTTAGAGATATTTGTATCTCAATTTTCCATTTTCCATTCATTTAACGTGAGAGAAATATTGTTTGTTACTTCCGAATTTTATAACTTGCCAACTGATAAACGTACATAAATACCCGAAACACATTTTTGTAGAGCGTTGAATGGGCGACTCAAAAGATACATCGTCGTAATCGACTCGTTCAAAATGTATTCACTGTAAACATTGAATTTCCATCAATTTGACATTTTTTCGCATTCTAACTGTTGGGATTTAAAGTTATCGAATGACACTATTTATTAACAAATGATATGGTCTACAATGAAGGCTGTGTGACATTTTGAGACAGGTCCAATAGTTTTGCTGTAGATCTCAAAAAAACAAAAAATTTCATGTAAGTTTAAGTTCAACATTGAATAACTGTTGAATGAGTAGATTTATTATGTAATTACTCATCTTTTTTTATAGAGCGTTCAACTCTCAACAAAAAAATGTCTTGGATTGTTTTTTTTTTGTATGTTCACTCGTTTGCAAAGTGTAGAAATCTAAAGCAACAAACAAAATTTTTCCATTTCAAATGAATGGTGAATGAAAAATTGAGCTAAGGAACTTCTGAATGTTATATGTTAATGTTGAAGGATCACATTTAAACAGGCGTTTTGTTTTGCCTGACGGCAATTATTAAATGTGTGACTTTGTAGTAAAAAATGGTTCATTTTTTTAATCACCCTAATATATATATATATATATATATATATATATATACAGCGGGCTACGGCCTAATCCGTCAACAAAGCTCTTCCCATCTCGGTGTTTCAATTGACTCGCTCCAGGTTGGCTAAGAGGTACGGCCTGATCCGTCAACTGAGCTCCTCCCATTTTGAACGTTTTAACTGACTCACCCTGTATATATATATATATATATATATATATATATATATATTCCTTACTTTATAATACGATACGTGTAACAAAATGAAAGACATATATGTTTAAACTGTTGAACTATTGAGAAGATTCATACGTTTGTGTGTGATAAGCATTATTATACATATGGATCATGTATATTATTATAGAACATGTAACATAAAGAAAGGGTTAAACTATCAAACTTATACCGGCGTCTTTGGCAATTTCCGGCGCGTTGGTGACGATGGTGTTTTGTCCGTTTCCGTGTCTGAAAAGTAATTTTAATCTGTTAACCAATATCTTTCCCCCTAATTCTTTTACAAAGGAAGAGTGTGAGGTTGGAGTCACAGATTTCAGAGCCCTTTTGGGGTAGAAGAGTACTTCGTAATAACAAACTACAGGCCAAGTGGCAGTATTCAACACGAAGCCGTTTTCGAAACAAACCGGTTTGAAAAGTGTAGCGCAATTCATGTACCTGTTCCGCTGCGTTTGTATCGTTGAGGCGGCGTGGTTCAAAAACGGTCCGCCCCGTCCATGAAGCGAGCGACCCGAGTTCGATCCCGACCATGGATGAGGTTAATTTTTTTAATACTAGGGGCTTCACCCCTGCGCGCTTCGCGCCTCGTTGTTCGGCGCTTCGCACCTCACTATTTCCTTATACATTGTCCATTAGACAGGTGAATTCACCATTTTTTTCTTCTTGCCTTTCTTGACTTTCTCCATTTTCAACGTAAATCCTGGTTGTCTTATTGACTGTTTCTTGATATATTTAGATTTACTATCATTTGCTTGTTACTTTTGATACTTATTACTTACTATCTGAATTTTATTTTGGTTCTGCAAGATATCAAAGTGTCCACTGTTTCTGTCGCCGGTAAAGAGTAGCGGGAATTGTCTTTTATCTTGGGATCCGATTTGATGTGGATAAATTTGTTCTCCGCGATACACGATTAAACATATCTCAAAAATGTCCGCAGCTGCAGCTAATTCTGCTTCTGCCCCGTAAATTCCATTTTTATTCAAGTGTGATTTTTAATCACCAGGTGACCTAATCACGGCACCGTTTGACTCATTACCTGTAATAAAACCCGTAAAAGTTGACCAATTATCAACTTTATCTGAAACGATACTCAGCCTCATCTCTGCGTGTCGATCTTGAGTGCCGTGCGCGAAAAAGACAATTCCCGTCGGAAATCATCTCGTTTGCATATTTATTTTCTGTGTGTCATGAACAGATAACTATAAATATATTTGTCAAAGACTGTCATAAACACCCTATTACAGCTGTCAATCACTTGACACTAACTTCACAGCAACAGCAACTTTATTATTAAATGAGTTTATTTGAAAATATTCCACGTTCGACTCCTCAGCTCACATCTTGTAATGAATCATACTGTATGAGCATAGTAAGTTTTGTTTGCTATATGCTTTTTTTTTGTTTCCGGCATCTCACCCAACCGCTGACTTCATGCGTATACTATTGTTATTATAATTTTTTTTTAAATGTTGCTGTGCGGTACAGGACTTTTTTAATAGATAGAGAGACATTTTTTTTCTCCTTTACTACTTCACAGCACATGTTGATTCATCAACAAGTTTTTGAATTTATTAACGAAATGAGTGGATTGTAACGGTTTTATTTTTCATTAATCAACACTGATTTATTACAAAATATTGCAAAGGTTCACAATGTATTTTGGCTAACAATGGTGTATTAGTCGCTATCACTCTCGCTGTCTGTGCATCAGTTGCATCTATTCGGATGGTAGTTATCATAAATGCATGAAAAACATAAATTATCATGTAGACACCGACAATGATAGCAACTAACAAGTCATTGTCAACCAAAAATACGCAGTGAACGTTTGCAATATTTGGTAATAAATTGTGTTTACTGATGAAAAGTAATAGCGTTACAATCCACTCATTTTGTGGGTAAATTGACGAAATTGCTGATAGATAAACATACGCTGTCGGGTAGCAAAGGAGAAGAAAGAGCAAAAAAAAAAAAAGCTTTTTCGTGGTCGGGACCGGGCCCGGGCCGCTCGCGTGGTGGTCGGGGTGCATCGTTTCTGAGTCACGCCGTCTCGCCGATATGGCGTAACAGAGCATGTACATAAATAGCGCTGCGACTTTCAAACCGGTTTTTTCGAAAGCAGCTTCGAGCTAGATCTTACTACTTAACTTTTAGCTTGTTATAACAAAGTACTTTTTTACCCTAAAAGGGTTTTGACATGCATGGCTCCAACCTCGCGCCGTTTGCTTTGTTAAATAGTCAGATTTAATCAAATTTAAATTTTTTTTTGTACTAGAACAAGTACAATGACTGTAAGTTTGTGAAAGTACAAAAACTTTCTTAACTTGTTCACGTAGAGCATATATATGTACATATGTATGTATATGTGTATATTTCACAAGTTACTTTCCGTTAGGTTTTTCCACTTAACGTTATTCAATAGTTGTGTTTTTGGATACGGTTTATATGATAATCTAAAAATCTTTTCTCATTGTTTTTGTCTTTTGTGTATGAGTTTATTTTATTTTTTTTCAAACTTGGACTACATAGTAGCAAAATCGAATACTAAATATAACTGGCATTCATTGTATTCCTGTAAAAATCCGAAAAAAATATGCGATATGTAATTATCAGATGTTTCACAAAGCAGAATCAATTTGTCTTTCGTATATTTTATACATTCGTCAGTAAACAATATTTTTGAGAGAAGTAGATGACATGAGTTGAACTTAGAAGTGGAGAAAAATAATTTTATATATTCATAAATACCATATCCATAGATATTGCATCCGCGTGGGAAAGATCCCATATATCATTAGCACTAGCTTAAGGGGGTCATCTAGTGTTAAGGCTATTTTTTTAAATGCTGTTTGGGGGATTTTTTTTTGGACACAACATTAAAGTAAAAAAAATTCTAAATTTCGTGTCAGTTTTATTAACATTTGAACAAACTTTGTGTATTTTTTGAAGCCCATATATTTAACACAACTGGAGATACACCGTGCAACAGGAACACATATGAAAAAAAAGGTGCTCCACTGCTGCCATGATTCCGGCCGTTCTGCTTATCTGAAATCAAAAAACCAAACGCCATTTTAATTGTGAGACTTCAGGCTCTACATGGAACTAAAATAAAATCAGAATTTCAAAAAATTACATATTTTTGACGCTTTTGAAGAAAAAATTAAGAGAAGAGAAATTTAATTTTTTCTTTAAAAGCGTAAAAAATATATAATGTTTTGGAATTCTAATTTTATTTTAGTTTCATGTAGAACTAAAGTAAAAATTAAGAGAAGAGAAATTTAATTTTTTCTTTAAAAGCGTAAAAAATATATAATTTTTTGGAATTCTGATTTTATTTTAGTTCCATGTAGAGCCTGAAGTCTCACAATTAAAATGGCGTTTGGTTTTTTGATTTCAGATAAGCAGAACGGCCGGAATCATGGTAGCAGTGGAGCACCTTTTTTTTCATATGTGTTCCTGTTGCACGGTGTATCTCCGGTTGTGTTAAATATATGAACTTCAAAAAATACACAAAGTTTGTTCAAATGTTAATAAAACTGACATGAAATTTCGAATTTTTTCTACTTTAATGGTGTGACTAAAAAAAAAATCCCCAAAAAAGCATTTAAAAAAATAGCCTTAACACTAGACGACCCCCTTAACTAGATTGAATTATTCGAAATTATTTAAATAGATAATGCAAAAAAATTTGTATCACGCGCAGAAATGCATTAGAATCATGTTTAACATTAACAGAATTATCCAGCTTTATATTTGGATATTGCTTTAATAAATAATATCATACCTGGAAGATTGAATCAATTATAGTAAAAATGACACCAAGAAATTCCTTTTATATTATATTATATTGTATTATCTCATATTAGTATTATGCAAGCCTGTTATTCAACTATTTAAGGAGCAGAAACGTAAGTGTAATTAACAGGTTTTCTTACAGTTGAAAATTGATGGAGAATTATTGACTCACCCTGAGCAAAAAGATTCATTATCTATGGATGTGACCATGATACCACATTATCTTGTTTCAAGAAACAAAATTGTTTCTTTCTTTCCACTGGAAGTGCAATTTGTGTCTGCAGCACCCCGCGTTTTTGCATCATAATCGCTCTCTCTATACCATAGGCACGTGTGGGGATTTAAATAACAGCTTAAGCAACGTTAAACCCTCATTAGTTTCGATTTCTGTGTTCTTCCAATCACATTGCTTATGACAAAGTTACTTCTATTTACTACATTTTACTTAGATTGTGTAATTTTTGCATAAAAAAGGAAAAAAATATTTCAATTTCGACAATCTTCGCCTTTATTAATTTTACTCTCTTGCCATTAATTGACGAACTGCCGAGCGTTAAATCGAGTCAATGACAGCTGTAACCATAGACTTATAGGAATATTATGCGTGGTCTGTGAATCAAGCTGATGTCGTAATTAAAAAGATAGAGCAGCAGCTGGTGCTGGACCTCTCACTTTAATAAGTAAATTGGCGAGGGAAACATATAAACTCACAGAAGTATACCTCCTCGCTCGCCTCAATGCTTTCTCTACCTGGTAGCTTTTCCCCACTATGTCTACCGCGAAACAGAGAGGTTCAGCTCCAGCTGTGCTCTCTCTTTTTAATTACAACTTCAGCTTATGGTTGTAATGCACTGATCTCTACTATACACTGGATAGGGTACGCTAAGCTTTTCAGCCGCATCTTGTTGTGAACAGTTGAGCGCCATTTGCTTGTGGATTAGTGCCACATTATGGCGCTAAATTCGAATAGTTTGATACATACTACAGGTAATATAGGAGCGTTGACGTAATGGCAATATACGAAATATGTAATACCGTCTTGGCCCGAACATAAGTCGAGGTTTTTGGTAACCGAATTTACCCTCAAAAACCGTATTCGACTTATATTCGGGACTTTTTGGAGGATTTGCATTATCAACGAGAAACGTCCGTTATCGACCGATAATCGTAATATCAATCAGGAATATACCTGAAACATTGTCTAATATTGTTTGACTAAAGTTCGAAATATGTTATATACTCAATTATTATAAATAAGTATCCACCTGTAATCATAAATAATTTGCTTCTAAAATTCGACTTATATTCGGATACAAAAAAAAGTCCTGAATGAGAGGCCAAAAATTGAGGGTCGACTTATATTCAGGCCAACACGGTCATATTATAAATTGACTATTCAACTGTTTTGGGTCGAAAATTCTATTGAAGAACGTAATGGAACAGATTTATTTTTAATAGACAAAAAACAGAAAATATAAAGAGTACAATCGTTGGTACAATGTAGTTATCCAATGATAATAGAAAAGATTGTGTATCTTGGAATTTGATTTATTTATTTACAATTCTATACTCCGGTAGATGATTCAAATAATTGTATAAATTGATTCAGATATTAATTGTACATTTTCTATATTAATTTAACATTGATTTATAAATAAATTGAAGGTATAAAATTTAAGTGTATGAATTGATTGTACATTAATTGTACATTGTATATATTAATTTAAGAGTGATCCATAATTGAATTGAAGGACTAAGAATTTAATATACAGAAAATATGAATTGATTGTTGAAGTGTGCATGATCGTCTATTGCCTGCATCAAATGCATTTAAGAATTTATTTGAGTTGAGCGCGATTTATGTAGGCGTCGAAAGTGGTTTCCATAAATCCATCATATTCGTCTTCCAAGGCTGCCACGTGAGAAGGTGATCCAAGTTCAGCACACTACGGGAAGAAATAGGTGAAAAAAGTAACTCACATTACTAAAATATAGCACATGCTTATACCGATATACTTTCATATCGTTTTAGCAGATATACTTCCGCATCGTAGGTATGTAAAGTATAGCATTGTATAAGTGTGAGCATATACTTTAGCCATATTCAAGGAATAACGTTGCAGAACTATATTAAATCATTGACTAGTTATTGTTATAAAAATATAATTTGTCTTCACTAATACTATTTAGGTACTTCATAAATCAGTCATCTAGTCATTTTGTAAGTCTTATCGTTAATATTGCAAACTATACCTGTAACTTAATATGTTAACTTATAACGTTGCAGAACTATATTAAATCATTGACCAGTTATTGTTATAAAAATGTAATTTGTCTTCACTAATACTATTTAGGTACTTCATAAATCAGTCATCTCGTCCTTTTGTAAGTCTTATCATTAATATAAAGTTAAACTATTCATTGGCAATTCCAAATAATTTGACGGGTCATGTGATGACGTAGTTTCGTTCCAATCACAGTATCTGATGCAAGGCTAGTAGCAGCAAAGAGTCGTAACTTTATGTAAGTCTTGCACACATTTTTGGCTAATGAGTACACATGACTAGAGAGTTCTTCTACGGCATCATCGAATATGTGTTCATTCAGAGATGGAAATAATAATTCCGGATTTTGAAGTAAATCTTCAATGACTTTAGCACAAGCCACAGCAGGAAAGTTCGATTCTACAGGTGTCATGCACCTATTTTTATTAAAAGCATGCCTGAGTATTTCCTCCGCGCGTTGGCAAATAACAACGACGGACGCGCGGGGAAAAAGTAGGCCACCCCTAGTTTTAGCCTCCGCAAGAGCATTATCATCAAATTCGGCCCTAGTCTGCGACACTTGAAATAGTGTTTCACGACATTTTTCACACGTTACCACAAGTCTCTTTTCGTCGACTAACTTTCTCACAACCCACCCGGCAATATTACCAATGCAAGCTCTGGAGAAGCTTGAAAGGGATTCTGGAAGCCTATGATGGAATTTAAGAAACTCATCTAGAAAACTGTCAGGACTACTATCATCACTGTCCTGATCATCTAACCCGTATTTTTTAGCGACTCTAATATTACTCATGGCATCGTAAACATCTGGGTCGTAGCGATCTACTCGTCGAACTCTCGAAGTACCAGATGATACAGACAGAACTCTCGTTCCGTCCATAGCTTCGGCATTCCCGTTTGTTGCAGCTACTTCATGATGAATCAGGAGTCTTTTGTACGCAGATACAAATTGAGTACAAGTCGGATTTGGGCACCACCCCCCACAACTCCTAATTGCACAGAAGAATAACTCCAAGTGGTCCTGACTCAACTTATACGTCAGTAGATATTTCAACTGAGAGCCCTCAGGTTTCACATACGTATCAAAAATTTCGATGACTGACATGACTCCTGTAATAAACCCAACAAATGGAACGTACTTTGGTGTATTCCAAATCGGTCTACCACTCACATCTGTAATGCCTTTGAAATATTCAATTTCATCTGAATTTCGATGCCGCCACAACTCATTGCTGCGACGCAAAGGAGCTTTAAAACCGCGAGCAAAAGGATTGCGAGAGTTGAGAAAGTCAAATAGATGATCTACACATTGAATAAATTTAACTGTACTATCACTGCCTTTGAATTGTGGTAGATGTAATGTTTTATCACAGAACAAAATTGAGTCAGCTACACTACTGCTCATAGTCTGGGCGGCCAAAGCCACTTTTATTTTCATTCTATCGTAACAAATATGAGCCATGCGAAGCCTGTTTCTTGCACGCAACCCTTCCGCTTGTTGTTGTAAATGAGATTATGCAGTCACAAATTTCCATTCAATGAAATTGCCATCCATATCTTTCATAACTTTTATATTACCGAAACAATTTCTAACAAGTTTTAGCATGTGGCAGGCATCAAACACGACAAAAACTTTCTCAGCAGTAGAAGGATGCAGAAAAAAGGGCTTTGGATGGGGCATAGTAAAATCAGCGCCAAGTAATCTCATTGTGGTAAAATTCTGCGGTGGACCATCTAATGTTACTGACACTACTTTCAGGCCAATGTCATTCAGACGAATCAAACAGTCTCTCACGAGCCCTGAATTAGTGTTCCAGTCAATCCCATTAACTAAAAAATATCCTACTGGAATCTTCCAATTAGCATTTAAAGAGACAACCATGATAACCAATGCATTTTTTGCTAAAGGTAGTAACTCAGATGTTCCTATATCGCTAGCCAAATCGACATATCCCCTCACACTGCCATTCCAGATTTGCTGTATACCCTTTTTGATGCCCATCTCATCTAACATCAGAGCCACTAATACTTCGTTACCCGCATTCTTTGCCTCAGTTACTTTATTTTTAAGAGCATCAAAACTTTCGGTGGTAAAACCTGGTTCGCCCTCGATCATAGAGTACCATGATCTTAGGGTTGCCGGATCTGGTAACGCGTTACAGAATTTCCTACGTACAAAGCCATAAGCCCTAGGCAAATAAAAATGAAGGATTATGGCAAAAGACCTAAGAGCGGGGGGATATTTTTCTCTAGATATACCAAGATTTTGATTTTCACGTTGGGACTTCCATTGTCTTTTTTCCGGATGATTTGATTTTCTCCAATTTTTTTTTTGATTTTTTAGATAGCGCTTTAGAAATAGGGAAGCATCACTTTCAGCTATAGACTCCAAGCAATCTAGGCCTGATTCAGGGAGGGCTTTAGTGCGACGTAATTCTCTTACAATATCCTTTAATGAAGATATCCTCTTGTATATGCGATTGATTTTCTGCTTCTGAACTCTAACTTCCTCCTGCAAATTCTTGATTTTCGCTTTGGATGCTACAAGTTTTTTACGAGTAGTTCTGGGAGTAGTCTCGTAATGGTGATCATGGGCGACGATATTAATATTTGGTGCATTATTGTCTGGTGTTGGGGTTCTGCAGTGATTCGGAGCTGTTGTTGCTGCTGAATTTATATTCGATGGATGTACAGATTGAGAGTCAATGGCCACACATTCTGAAGAACACGATGCTTGCTGCTGTTCATCCAGAACTATAGATTCCAAAGAGCTTGTATGAATGCATTCTGTCGTTGACTGCACTAGAATGTCACCTTGATCATCTTGCCGCAAATGTTTGGCTGAAGGTATTTCTTGGAGTGGCTCACCTTTCCGTTTTTTTTGTCACCACAGGCAAGGCTGTAATAGGTAATTTGAGGTAGCAAGTTATGACAAAAGGCATTGTGCAGAAAGCATTATAGTTCTTCACCGGTATAATACTGACCAGCATTTCAAAATTTTAATAATGCATTCAGTATTTTTTGAGACAATTAAAGCTTGTTATCCTGTCTATATGTCAGCAAGGAATTAAATGACTCTAAACTGACATGTAAGTGAAATAAAATGTCACCTTTGGGCATAACAGGCAGGAATATGGAAGGGACTGCACTTTCTCTTAGACGAAGCGTAGCCTCATTTTTGCAAGAGCGAAAGCAGGTCTCAGAAAAATGATTTAAACAAAGCAGACTTGATTCATTGGGTACATAATTTTCCTTTCCCACAGCCGCAAGCCATTTCTGCAGGAGTCCTTCATTTTTTGTAGGAAATCTGGCGACAAAAAAGTGCTCTGTTCTTTTCTATGGCATAACTCATAAATGAATATTTGTTATTTTCTAGTACATCAATTGTAATATATTATGTACATATTTATTATTTTTTACTTGTGAAATGAGCGCTGCACTCCTTGAACCTTCTTTCCAGAACAGTAGACACATTCGAATTTGTATCTTCCAAACAGAGATGGAATGCTTCCTTGGAGTCATTGCACGTTGACTCCGGTTTTAACAAGGCATTCTTCTAAGAAATGCTCTGAGCACAATTGCATACTCGTTAGGGGCTTGAATTCCGAACCTAGGTTCATATTTGTCAACCATGACTGCAATAATTTTGGTTGATTCCATGGAAATCTATAATATTGACATATCAAATTTTATTGCAGGTTAAGAGATATGTTTGTTCAAAATCTATTTTCCTTTTAGGCATCGGACTATCATCAAACGTGACAGCACAACATAACCTCAACGAACGTAAGTTACCTATTATTTTTAACTCCCATTGTATTTTAGTTCGATACTTACTTATGAAAAGTCCTGCTTTTGTCAGTCTCTGCTCTTTTGCCACAATAACAACATTCCATAGGCATTATGAAATTTATTTATTGATTACGAACCACTGATGTTATGAACACTGATGAACACATTGAACCACACGCCACCCACACGCCTGCACTGCGCCACACAACTCAAAGCATCTGCACCAGCCCACGATCACGCGTCGCCATTTTTATTTGGCACTAATCCACAAGCATATGGCGTCCAAATGCTCACTAGGATTTCGATCTATACACTATCCAGTGTATAGTAGAGATCAGTGTTGTAATGTGACATTTCGTGAGCCAGTCTAGTAGCGGTCCAGGAAGGTGTTTTGGCAGCGGCCTAGGTAACTGGCCGTGGACAGAGCAATCACCCGGAAAGCGAAAGATCTTAGGTTCAAATCCCGATCGAGTCCTAGCCGTAGAATATTTTTCCGGAACCATCGAAATGCACGTTACACACTTATAAACTAGAGTTTTTAGTACTAAAGTGCACTTTTTGAAAAATGAAGACATAAATTCTACAGCATGTTCAGAATTACAAAGTCATTGCTCAAAATTGTAGAAACAATTTTTCAGAATATATCAATTCTTTTGTTTTTTCGGTAATATTTTCGAAAATTCTGAGCATGAAAATAAACAGCTCAAGCTCAGTCCGATAATGGCTACATTTTCGTAATTTTTTAATAAATTCCTAAATCAGTAATAATGCCGATTCAAGATAATTTGCAATTACATCTACAGTAATGAATTGCAACTTATGCAATGTGAGCACATCCTGTATGTGTAAGTGCGATATGCTTCATGATTGTGTGACAAATCCGTACTTTCATCATTGTTATAGGACTTAAAGCAGAAATCAATTGAATTGGTTGTTACAACTCTACGAGCAAGTGCTGTAAGTTCTGTTTTTTTTTATCTTTGGCAGCCTGATATGAATAAGAGGTGGCTCCATAGACTTGTGGACGGCGGTTTCTACCACGGAGATGAAGTGAACGACGGTCGCTGTCTTGTAAGGCACTATCGATACAGATATACGAACTATATGACCCGGCTTTCTGCATTTGCTTACATTTTCCAGGGAGTATTGTTTGGAACTAGCTCGAAGTTTTGTGATAAATGGAGAAATGATTAACTGAAAATTCAGTGACGTGCTCAGTATTAAGAATGATGCAGAAACCTACTGTAGAAAATTTTTGTTATAATCTCGGATTGAGCAGTATATGCAACTTGCCATATTGTGCACCCAGGTGTCAAAAAATCCACATGAATTTAGAGCCAAAATTTCTTAAAAGGGGAGGGGCAGTCAGGATTGTTACAAATTTGATTTTTTTTATTGATGCATCGAAAATATTCTCTGAAAATTCCAAGTGAATCCAATGAATAGTTCTCAATATATCTATTCGTACAATAACTGCAGGGCTCTATGATCTTCGCTGGCAGATAGCTGAAGGCAGCTGCTAACGATCGGTTGTGCCCGATGTATTATTCTGTCAATATATCTGTGACCGTTTAACTGAGCAGTCAACACTAGTACGTTCATAATAATAAATTATTCTGAAAAATTTATTTTGAGACGTGAAACTGAAAGAAGTTCAAGAGAAATCAAGAGTTCAGATAATGTTCGTAAGTCACGTGCCGTTAAAAGGAAAGATCTTTTTAATCCAAAAACAGCGGAACGTGACGAAAGTGGTTGTGGAATTTCATCTAAAAATTAAAAATGAACGTAGAGGATGATGTACCAGAAGAAAGTAATACCGAATATAGATTACGAAACTACTTGTGGATTAAAAAAAAATATTCCGAAGATGCCGTCATGATCTTCATTATCACGTCGTACCTGCTCGTAGAATTAAGAGTCCTAACGATGCAATCAGCAGGTCTAAGATCACTTTGAGGGACTATATCGGTAGAATGCCTTATTTTGTTAACTGAAGTTTTCTAAACAGCGTTCAAAACTCATAGGTTACAAATGATCCATTAGTCTTAATGGCTTAAGTACTTTAACATCGTAACGTCACGTTTGAATCACAATTAAATTCAGATTTTGAGTATTCACTGTGAATTAATTTATTTCTGCTTTTTCCGATACCTCGCTTCACTCCTACGTTGATTGAAAACGATTTGTCTATCCTGCTACGATGGATATTTGATGAGGAAAAAGTTGAGGGATTAAAAGAGGCCATTATCGAACCTAGTCAGAACTGTTCAGAATACAATCAAACAATGAAACGTGTCATACGCGTTCTGAGTTATCGTTTTTTCAGTTTTGAGACATGATTTTATGCACCTTAACATGCGCATTTCAGTAGGAATTATTTAAATTTTCAATTTTTATGATCAGGTTTGGCGTTCAAAAATTGTAATCAATTAAAAATATTTCACCCAGCAGAAACTGTCAAAGTTAAAAGTTTTATCACTCAAAAACTGAACGGTATGAAACGGGGAAACGTAATATTCACTACGTTCTAAGGAATGTAATAAAAAAATGTGCAAATAATTCTGAACGGTGAAAGTTGGATGTTGGTCGATTTGGTACGGATGTTCCCATCCATTCATACATTGTTTGAAAAGCGGTTGTATAGTTTATTGATCATGAAATGAATGATAATAACAATGAATCTTAAAGTGGTATTCTACAGCCTCTATAGAATTGCTAGTATATTATGCGACATATATGAAGCATATGTAATATGTGACATATGTGTTAAAGAATAATGTATGTAAGTAAACAGATTCTTCGCAAATGACCTTAGCAAATATATTTTTTTCTCAGACAAAATCGGATAACTTTGTGATAAATTGTAAATTGTGTACTCATAATTCGAGAAAAAAGAAACATTGTGATCTGAAATATACCTTCTGCGACTCAAACTATGATATGTAAATTGACAAACTATGATTTATTAAAATGAAACGCACAATGTACTTTTGAAACAAAAAGAATATGGTCAAATCATGTGATCTGTCCCACGTTATGAATGATACAGTTTGTTTCACTGAAATTCATAGTTTTCCAATTGTTCTGCCATGATAAACCCTTGAAAAAACGAATTGCCCCCGGAGACAGAAATGCAGTTTTATATCAAATCTGAAATTATCCGGATAGAAGTTTTACCGATTTAATTCAAAGTATACATGTGGTTCAAGCAGGGTCATATGTATATTTCATGATAATAATAATAATTTTTAAAGCAGCCTACAAAGTTAATGATCTCGCCTCTAAAAGAAGAACTTAGTTGTGACGTAATAACAAGTAGGAAAAGAGTATTTTGAACGAAAAAAGAATTTGTCTTGTGAATGACGGGAAAAAATGTTTTGTTGCGTAAATTGTTTAGTTTTTTGGTATTCACCAAAAAACATAATAACGTCGACGAAACATACTTCTTTCGCCATTAATCTGGAAATATTTCATTGACACAATGGTGCTATTTCAGAGTATATACAAGTTAAAATTATGACGTCTCTGAACAATTGTAGTTGTATTTAGTATTATGTCGACTTACCCAATTGCAAACCAAGGCTACCCGACGGCTTTCCAGGGCTTGGTACCATTCCCGGATCGTCAAGCAAATCGCCGATTCTGTGGAAAAACGTGGGAAATTCTGGTAAATAATTATTACTGACGTAGTTAACAGGAGCATTGGGCAAAGTGAGATAGTTTGGCAAAGTAAGATACTTTGAGAGAAATGAAACACTCATGTGAGACGAAACAGGATACCTAGAGAAAAACAGATTACCTCCAGCAAAGTGGGATGCCTGTGGGAGAAATACGACACTAAGGTAAAATTGGATACCTGAGAAGAAATTAGTTACTATGGAAAACGAGGTACTTTCAGCAAAATAGAAGACGTGGGGTAAAATGGAATACCTGGTGCAGAATGAAATACCTGGCTCAAAATTGGCCATCCAGGGCACAACAGGGTACCAGAAATAAAATGAAATATCTAGGACAAGATGAGATACTAGGCCAAAATAGAACACAGGCAGAAAAACTGTGATGTCGTGTTCAGTTAGCAGCAGAGCCTAAAGAGGTCACTTGGAAAGGAGTTAGTATGAATGTGTGTGGAAAGCAAAGGTTGGGATTTATCTATAGTTGAACTACAAAAATTGTGCTGTTGTTTTAAGACGTCCGGTTAGACTGATTTCTTCATTTTAACTTTAAACCTAGGCTTGTTGTGTAGGGTCGGAGTGTTTCTTAAATTATATTTCCTATTGCAATTAACTCAAAATTAAGCTTCGACTTGGCAATGGGGACAAGGTTGGGTAGACTAGGTACAGTCGTAACAGGGTAGGGTTGAAACAAAGTGATTATCTCGCAAATTATGGGAGATTCGGCGATGGGTTCAGGGGCGAAAGAAGCTGCACACACTGACGAACACGTTCGGACACGTAAGCTGCTTCTCTCTCTCTTGAACCCCTGTCGAACCTCCTATAATTTGATAAATATTCACTGTGTTTCAACCAAACCCTATGATAACTGTGCCCAGTCTGTTCTACCATTAACCGTGTATCAGACAATACACGTACAGCCCTTCACGGTACTGATCGTTCAGCCTGCTGTAAGGCACTCAGTCCCATTTTCGGTGACGAGATGTTTTGCAGCCAAGACTTTCCAGAGTTTGACGGGATTTCAGAAAAAAATCTAGCGAGTAGATGAGTGGACTCGCTTCGAGGCTTACTTGGTCGCTAAAGCAACAATGCGAGTACAATGCACTCCTACTGTTACTATCGAGTGTAACCTAAGTTCGGCATTAATTCTATGACTTGAACAAGAATTTCTTCCTACTGATGAGCTATATATTATTTATAACTCTCTGTTACTTCATCATAATCGAGGGAAGTGTTATTTCCCTTCCAACAACAGCAACTAAACTTGATTCATTCAATAGATGTAGTGCAATCGAATTGAACGAATATCTATATTTTTCTGTAACATTTGATTGGAAAGTTCAATATTTGAAGCTTGTTGGGCGCGCGTAAGATGCTCCATTTTCGAAAGGTGAGGTTTAATAATGTTGGTGAATGCGTACAAGTGAATTTCTTGATCTCACACACTAGGGCTTTCTGTGGCACATACGCTGTTTCAAACATCTCAATCTCACGCACTGTGTTAGTGTTAGCAAATTCTTCAAGGTGAAGGTTCAGGAAACTTAGAACGTTGTAAGGAAGCTCATAAGCAGAGACGCAAAAAGATAGCAGTTACACGTGCTTGCCCCTACTTTGGTTTATACAATCTTGCTCATTGAAAAAATACCCACTTATCTCGTTCTAATACTTCCTTTGTAAATTACCGTGCTTTGATACTGCGGATACAAAATCACCGGTTTTCTCAAGCCATGTTTTTGTTGACTCGCCTAGCTATTTCGCTTGCCTGAGGAGTAACTCGAGAGAAATGAACGTATGCGTGCCGAACTCCATACACGCAAGTGCACAGCATAGTTGCTGTTAGGAGTCTCCGACCCGCTTATTTTTCATCTCTTTGCTTAGACGGATAAACAACGAAAGTTTACAAAAGGTAATCGTAAAATGCTTTCGTCGGTTCGATTGTAAGCTACTCATTGGACACGTGCAGATCAGGGCTTGGCACGAGGCGAGTTAAACTTTTGTCATATTGCTACTTCAGCGCAGGATATTTACCTTGAATCTCACTGGTCGTCGAGTGTCCATTAAATGAAGACTGTTTACTTTTTCAGAACTACATTAAATCCAGATGTGAAAAAATAGTACATTGTATACATGTGAGGACAAATAAGAGGACAAAGAGAAAAGTAGAAGAGAAAGAACGAAAGAAAACAGAGAAAGATAAAGGAATAGTACGACAAAAGAATTTACAGCTAGCTATTATGAAATCAGCGACGACTAAGGTGATTCGCTGGATCCTCCGGTCGGGAGGACTCAAAATGAATACAACTACGCTTGAATCTGATCGCTTATGAATATTCACTATAACGGCAGAGTTTTTCTTTGTTATTCTTTACAGTGATCACACCGGGGTCCGTATGGAAGGTGTACCATTGTACGTGCACAGATAATTGAAGATTAAAGTTTTTGTATCCTCCGCCTCTGCCTATTCTGCAAGGTCTGAGATTTCAATTACTAAATTTCCAGCACTAGCATGCCAAGGATGGCCATCTGTATAGTATACCGTTCGCCTAAGATTGGCTATATGCCAGATTTTGATAGAAGGCTTCCTGCAGTACAGTCAAGCCATAATAGTATTATTGTCATGGGTGATTTCAATGCAAACCCGTGTTCGAATAGCTTTGATGCTCATAATCTGATTGTGAGTCTGTTTGTTACTGATCTAGTGTTCGGTTCTAAAGCTTATCGGGATTGGATGAGTGAGTGAGAAGGTAAATGAATAAAGTCCACAATTTCACGAGAGATAAGAGAGCGCTTGCTTCGGCATAAAAACCCTCACGGTTTAGAGGGAAAAGCCGAAGCAAGTCCTGTATTTATTCAACAATATCAGTTCAACAGGTTACAAGGTAACAAAGGTGTCTGGCGCGTTCCCTTTTAGACAACCTAATCTAGATTGAATGATCATTCAATAATCCTAATGTACTGCCAAGTAAGCACAAATCGTCAATGCACCGCAACTTCCAGTTGTTACTTGGAAGCGGGTGAAGGAGGGGGGGGGGGGGGCACTTTTAATGCACCGCAACTTCCAAGGGTTACTTGGAAGCGGGTAGTTGGGGGGTGTCCCATTTCAATGCAACCTCTTTCAATGCACCGCAACTTCCAAGGGTTACTTGGAAGCGGGTAGGAGGAAAGTGCCGCTTTCAATGAACCGCAACTTCCAAGGGTTATTTGAAAGCGGGTAGTTGGGGGGTGTCCCATTTCAATGCAAACAGCGAAGGGGCACCTCAGGTCACCAAGAGGTGGACCCGTTACCATGACCAACCTAACAACGCGATCCTCAAATCTACGCGACATGGAAAGAACTCGACGCCCGACCGAGTGCGGGAAGAACGCGATAATCGCACGCGCGGGCAGAAGATAGAAATTTAGCAGTACGTCCTACCTACTCGAGCGCTTGATTCTAAGTAAGACGTACGCGCGCGTGAAACCGGGGCTACGCGCGCGCCCGCTAGACCCGGCTCTCGCCCAGCGCGCCGCCATGCGGCCGGGTAACCTCAATGTCGGGAAGTATCAACGGTCCGCGAGGTTCGAGCGCGAACAGAGTCATTTCTTTCAGTGTGAGTATGGATATTGTTCTTTGCCGTTCAATCCATTACCCTGCTACGAGCATTACATAGCTTAACGCATGCGAGGTTAATGACCTCTCCAAAATCTTTGGTTCTTCATAATCACCCGCCACCTTTTCATCAAGTCATGACTTTATTAGTTTCAGTCTTTCATTTACCTCTGATAGGATTGAACAAAATATAATCATATATAGAGAGACCTTAAGTCCTTTCATACGAGAAGGTTGATTTACTGAACACTTTGGTAGTTGACAAAGTAAATAAAAATATTCTTGTTTGTTCCCCTTCCTGCTCTCTTCTTATTTTGCTGCAGAGAGTATGTAAAAGTAGTTATATTTGAACTATCGTCCTATCTTTACCGAAATATGAGCCCTCATTCCTTTTACCGTCTAAACTGTCTACCGTTGAAATTATCCTTATCTACTGACTGAAACGATCGCAAAAGAGTGCATGTGACATTATATCATCATTCAATCAAAGCGTGAGTGAGTGTAGGAGCCCGTAGATCGAAAGTTGATTTATCAAAATGTGAAATTAGAAATAAACAAAGAATTGTGTGAACTTGAATCCGGCTTGGTACTACAACGATATAATGTAAAATGAGGAGAAGAGTTTGAATTTACGCGCTTTTATAAAATTTGAAACGTTTAAAATTCCTGTAAAAATTATGTAGGGGAAGAGCGGGTAATGGAAGACAGCGGGTAATAGTGATCATTGACAGATTTACAATACCACAAATCCGAGAGTAGCGCGAACGATCTCTCTGCCCCACTCTGTGCCCGCCATCATAAATGCGAACGACTCCTGCAGAAACAGTTACATTACAGCCGTATTTTGTTTTTGCGTCTCGCTTATGTAAATATTCGTCGGAACAAAATAAACGGTAAGTGTCGAATTTCATAATATACCTATATAAGTCTTTCGCGTGTATTTATTGTTGTATGGAAAAATACTCCTTTCGATGTGTAGGTTCCGGCAACGGCTTTCGACGATCAGAATTTTAGGTGAGATAGGTGGTAAAACCCTCTTGATCGAGTAGATCTGGATTGAGTGATCATTTCAGCTTCTGAACTGCAACGTTTTCGGAGTATTTCCCACGATGATATTGTTTTTTCAAACAATGAATTTGAAGTAGTGATTCTAGTCGACTGCGTAACTAAAGAATCTTCGTTGATATACCACTTGTACTCAAATAATAGACTTTTTCCGATGAATAAACAAATATTTAACTTGAACATAAAATGCAATGGAAGGTGACACAACTTTGAAGGATTCGACCGCGTGGCTTGGCATTTTCTCGGTCGTATACACGACATTACTTAATGACCAAACATATATCCGTCAGAGTCGGAGCCAAATTATTCGCGTTCACATTTAAATGCTTGTCATGTCACAGGTGGGCACATTGTTCTTGAAAATTAATTATGAATGCTATTGCGACAAAGCGATCACAAAAACATGACTTGTAAATGTTCTTACAGCGAGGGACAGTATTCATGAGATCATATGAACCAAAAACTCAATGCGGTATGAAAGTAGAATGCTTGAGTACTTTACGCGGCACAAGTGGCAAAAACTCTAATTTCTACAATACAACTGTTCAGTTCCTTGGGTGTAATTGCTTGCTACAGAATATTTTGAATTTCACTTACTTTGTCTGAATTCACTTTTAAAAAGTATGCAGTTTAGGAATATCGATGTGCAAGAATGTACGGGGGAGATGAAGCGAAGGCGCCCCAGGCGCCTGCACGACAACACATACGTACACTCATACGCATCGATATTCGGCCGTAATCAACGGCATTTGATCATTGAGAAAAAATCGATCAAATTCATATATCTAATACAAAATTAACAATACGACAATCTGTTCAAAGCTAATTGATCAATTGACTTCAGGGAAGACCCTACCCAAATTTTCACCAAAAATCGATTTTTCGTTTTTTGCGGAAAAATACTCTAGGAGACTGCCCCCACCTGTGAGACAACCATTTTTGATAATTCGATTTTTTTTACCCGGTTTGCCGAATTATTTTGTAAATAAAGGTTAAACTCTAAAATTTTACTTCCATTTTCATACATCAGAGGATTTTAAAATTACCTAAAAGAGTTGAAAATACCAACCGAAGTGAGTTCCATAAAATATATAATACGCAACTTTCTTTTCAGAAAATATAAACGACAAAACTTGTTACAGTTTCGTACGCGACTGTCGCGCTTTACATATCCTCCGTCAACGTTTCAAGTATGAGCGTGTATAGATATCGACAGAGCGACCTACCGACACAATTATAACCCGAAAAGGCGTTTATCGTTAATTATTTAAGCCTCTTGGAGCGCTGCTAGGGAGGGCGCAAATCAGCGATTGTCTCGCACTCTCCCGCCTGTTTTCGGTCTCTATGGTTAGTTTACTACGAACTGTCATGTTAGCTACAACTGACAGCAAGTGTAAATTTTGCGATTATCAAATTTGATCTTTATTCATTGCTTCACAAACCGAAATTCAGAACGAATGAAAAGGAAACAACGAAGGTAAGATAGATTCATTCAACATTTAACCAAAAAATTATCAGCTGTTTGGCTATTGTGAGTACTTGTAGCTATCTGGTAGAAAAATTCAAATTTGGTATTCGTGTGGCCTTATATATAACAATATTCGAGTAGTTATTATCATGCAATTTTATTTCATGTGACGGTGAATCTGGACATGAGAGGCGAAGGAGATCAACTTCACCAGGTCATATTTGATGCTGCGAAGGGCAGAGACATGATGAGATGCTTAAGTGCTACGAGATGCAGGAGACGAGCAAATACAAAATGTCAGATGATTTATTGAAAACATTCGATTACATGCTTTACTGAATCATCTTGGACTATTGATTGAAGAGAATATAATTGTTTGTGTTGGATTTCACTAAAATGCGATTTACTCAAAACTGTATTTTTAGTTACTCAAATTGCTCCTTGCGCATGAGTTCTGCTCAGATCAACTTGTCCTTCGCAGTAAAGATTCACACATATGTTATACCTGAAATAAAGGATCGATATCATTATATTGTAAAAGGAACATAGTTTTTTAGTCCTAGATAACATGAAAAATGCTAAAGTTTTGTGGAAAAAATATGTTTCTTGTTATTATGTACGGATGAGTAGATCAATTTGAAATCCGATCCTTAAATCTCTTCGCCCGGGTGCCCTGAACACTCTCTGCGAAGATGAGGATCGAAGGATTTTTTGTAATGCGCAAGGAGCATTTTGAAATTTGCTATGTTTTTACCACTTACCGGTGCGTAACTTCTGCATTTCTTAACCAATCCTTAAGCTCAAGAAGGCATTTTCTTAGTTTTTGAGTATACTTTCACATGATCTAGAAGGAATTTCGATTATGAGAAAACTGCCAAAGTTTTTATTTTGAGTAAGGTCTTCCCTTAATCCTAGGAAGTCCTGAATTTTATGAAATATGAATCGAAGCTGCAAGTAGCAGAAAGAAACGATTTCAAATTGGGTACGTTAGTATGTAATAAAAAACAAGCTGTTAACAACCAGTCATTCCATGCAAAATTAATTGTGTTTGATCTTAGTGACGACATTACGGTGGTAGCCTCACATCTCCACGACTTTCTTGATTATTTTTTTTTTTTTTAAGTAAAGTTTATTTCCTGATTTCAAATTTCTAAACATGAAATAGGAAGTCATAAAGTGATGCAGAAAGAGTACCTTAGGTCAAGATGGGTGAAATGCCCCCCGTCACGAATTGATGAATTTGTATGATTTTGTGATAAGTTGGGACAAAAAACTATGGTACGTATGGTCCATACCTCGCGAACCCTTTTTACACCCTCCGAAGGTCCAAAAAGGTGGTTTCTGCGTTTTTTTTTCTCGAACCATTTGGGAGGAAGAATCTAAAAAAAAATCATGGCAGTAGACAACATTGGTACTTCCGTCTCAGAATTTTTTCATACTCTTGACCTGCCCATAAGCTCCCTAAAAAAATATTTAAACTTACAAAGTGGATTTTCGTTGGACAAAAAAGGGTCTGTGTAAAATTTTATTTCACGATATCATTTGTATGGTTTGACATTACTTTCATGATCTTTCTTAGATTATTAAACCTCGTGCGTCAGGTCTAGGAATACAAATTTGTGATTTATATGAATATTTTCTCATAGAAACAAACTTGTAATGATTTTACATGAAAGTTTTTGTACGAAAAACATAGTTCATTACGTCACTAAGAACAGAAGTGAGCAATTTTGATTATGGTGAAGTTTCTTGCCTGAGTGAAGCGGTTAATTAACTCTGTAAATGAAGAGATTTTTTTACATTTTTCTTGAAATTCCCTACATGGAGAGAGATTTATTTTTTGACATTTGTTATGTACTCCATGGAACAGTTTCATCACTTATGAATTATTTGTTCAAATTATTTGAAATTTTACATTTACATACGGAGCAAATTATCTCTCGCAAACCGTCGGTCCCGTCTCAAAATCTCCTTGTGCACTTAGCAGTCGTGTTAGACGATCTCAAACAGCCTCTTCATAAGTTTTAGGACATTGAAAATGTTCCGCCTAAAGTCATACGGTCTCCTGTAGATGAAATATGTAAAGCATATTTCGCCGACATGCACTTTCGTGCACCAGATTGCATATACAATACATGTATAGTTGGTCGACCGTTTAAAGCTACCGAAGTAGCAATACATAAGGGATTCTGAAAGTAGTAACATGCACCTATTTCAGTATTTGATATTTTCGATAGTAGCAATACAACGGGGATTTTCGATACAAACACCAACTGTACCGGCAAAGCTCCCTCCCGACACCCCAGACGCAAGCCTTCGAAGGTTACCCCCACCCTCTTGAGATAAGATGTGCTCTGTCGATCGATCGACGGTAAATAAATCCCCCAAATTAGCACGATCATCGGTAATAAATGCCCCAAATTAGCACGACCGTCGGTAAAGAATCTCCCTTTTCGTCGGTCGGAAGTTTTCTGTCAGTTACCATAGGTCTTACCCTTACCAGATAAATTGCGTTCTGAGTGACCATGCTCGTCGGGCAGGATCGAGAAACTGTTTGACTGAGCGCAGCCTCAAACCGTCTCACATGTCAAGTTGAGCTTCCAGGAGGTTCCATGAGTCAGCTTCTGAAAGATTTCCCCATACCTCTAACGATCAAGCGGTTTCGAGGAGAGGTACGACGTGAGAAGGCTCATGCAACGACCCTGAACTAATTCTCAGAATTGAGTCTGATAAAGAACTTTCGGAATCGTCGGACAAGTTTTGACTTGATGTCGAGAGGCCTGTGTCCGACGGGTTCCGGCGCGGCGTTGAATTCCGGAAGGTTCTGAAATTAACGCTAACTCTTAACTAGCAGGGTAGAGGTTTTGAATTGACGAATGGGTGTTTCTTGGATATGAAGGTCAATAAATAAACAACAAAATTGTTAACGTTTCGGCCTGAATATGGGCCCTCCTCAGAAAAAAATTTTATCCTCAAAAAACATCTGTTACCCAAGAAATAAAAAGGAAAAACCTTTTAAATAAAAACACGGAGTCAAATACAGCCCGGGTAATATCCCCATTTTTGATTTCATTCCGGCTTTTGAGGCTAATATACATCTAATTAAATCCGAATATATATATATATGGACAGATCCATTACTTTTCGCAGAAAAGTTGCGGGGGTGGGTCATCGATTTGGCTGCTGATTTTTTTGTCGAAAGTAGATCAGAAGAGAAGGTGATCCGGAAAATTTTAGCTCGGTAGGCCCAAATCCGGCTGCTCAAGAATTTTTTGAAATTTAAAAAAAATCGATGTTTAAGTCATTTTCAAAAATTTATATCTCAGCTTCTATAAGACTCAGAGATTCCAACAAAATGGCGTCCTTCTCTGTCAACCTTATATTTTCAAGAAAAAAATAGTCAGTCACTCCGAACTCATATCCGGCTAAGCTGGGAGCTCCCAACTGGACTGCTATTTTAATGAAATTTTCCTCATTTTCAAAAGACTCTAAAATCTACATTTTTGGAGATCAAAGGACGGTTGACGGCTTATATTCTTCGTTAAGGTATATTCTGATGTAATCTGCCCTGGTTTTGCTTGGTTGCTGCCATTTCACTGAGATATCGCCGCATACAGTAGGTCGATATTTGAAAAAACGCTGTTTTCGAATAGCCATAACTTTTTTCTATCAACTCGAAATCCGTTGAGATTTTCACGGATTATACTTCATTGTATTCCTAAACAACCCCGAGAATATCAACTTTGGCTTCGAGCTGGTTTCCAAGCTATGAATTTTTGAAAATTTCAAATTTACGATCTAATATGACATTTTTTTTGGTTTATTCTAAGTTTCGACAATTTTAAGTAGTGATACAAGGGGCATTCTGCGTCTAGATTCCTGTTACCGACACTTACCGACATTTTCCCCCGGACTCAAACCCTTCTCCGTGATGACGTCACAGTCTACTGTACCGACCATCGATCAAAATGGCGCTACCTATTCATCGACCGAAGGTTCAACCTTACCGACAGTGTTATCAGCCAAGGGTCAAAATCTTGCTGCTTTACCGACTGTTTCATCGACCGAAGGTCAAAATCACGCGGCTTTACCATCGGTCTCGCTGTTATTCCCCCCTACCGACGGTCGAGGTTTAGCGGAGACGCAAACCCTTTTGTTCCCAACGTACCCATCTCAGGAATGTTCCGGTTAACTTTGAGCGGCTTGCGGTGTGATATTTGACACCCTACATTCCGCAATTAACAGTTCCGAGAATTGTTTTCGTCAACCCGATATCAATTACGTGACATTCTTATCTCGAAAACTGCTTGTGTGATCCAAGGACCGGTATGATATAAACCACGTAACATTCGACAATTAATAGTTTCGAGAAGGGCTGGGGTGAACCACGTGATGTTCTGTTCGAGTCCAAGGTTCGATGCGTTATCAACCGCGTGACATTCTTATCAAAAATCCCAAGTCCGAAGTGATATCAACCACGTGACGTTCTTTTTCCCCACCAAGTGCCTCTCCAGGACTCTAATGTAACGAACCCTTGTGTTTATGTTTTGCAAACGGAGAAATGTGATATCGTATGGTAGCTCTCATGTTCACCGAATGACACGACACCACGCGTAATAGACACACGTATAGCTCGCTCTATAAAAAGGATTACCATCACAGCAAACGATCATTCATGTTTAAACTTGTCAAGAGCACGTGAGAAGTAAGTAAGATGGAATCCGCGAAATGTTTGAAATTGATCAACATTGTGGAATCTGCGTACAAAATGTTGAACGAATCATCGCCAACGGAGATTCAGGAATGGGTTAAATTTGGGACGCAAAATATCCGGCTTCTAAACAAAATTCTGCGGAAGGCTTTATCTATAGGTGAGAAAACGAAAATTATCACAACGATCGGACTCTTGAAGTCGCTGGCGGAAAAATTCAAACGGCTTCGGAGAACGGGTGACGGTACGCGGAAACAAAGACGAAGCGATCGCGTACAATGGGAGGAATTGGAGTCTGCTTTCGAGGGAAGAATACGAACAGGATCCATCACCAATTTGAAGCATAAAGACGTAGAGAGGTTTCTAGAAGATGCAAAGTTACTTGCTGTGACAAGACTGAAAAACGCTTTGCGGAAAACGGGGAGCCTAAAAGTAAACGCCATCCTGGCTTGTAAATTCGAAGTAAAAAGGGATGATCACACAGTAGAAGAGAACAAATTCTTTAATACGAAAAACGAAATCATCCTCCAGACAACGGATATTAACGAATGGTTCATCGAAAATGTAACAAACCGTTTGTTAACAGAGGTGGAAGATTTCCCGGAAAAGGATTCAGGCTGGTCGTTACTTGAAATTATCAATCTTGCCGTCAACATTAACAAGTATACGCCACTTCAAGGTAGTCTATATACCTACACCCCGTTACCGAAGCACATCAGAGATAAGGAGACTGTGGTGAACATCTCAAACGACTCGTATTGCTTCCTTTGGTCGGTCACCGCAGCTCTGTACCCAGCTTACAACAGAAATCCCAACATAACTAGCTCGTATCCACATTTCAGCTCAGTGCTACGGTATGACAGTACAAACTTTCCTATGTCTCTAGACATAAATACTATTTCGAAATTTGAAAAACTCGACGGACTTTCCATCAATGTTTATGGTATAGACCAAGATGGTGGGTCAAAAAAAAGTGAAATAGTACCGATTCACTTGAGTCAGAATAAGTCTGATAAACCCGTAATTCATCTCTTGGCAGTGGAAACCGAAATTACAGACGATGCCGATGATATTGATACGGAATATTGTGAAAAAAATAGAATCTTTCATTTTGCTTGGATTCGCAATTTATCACGCTTGACAAGTTCTCAAATTTCTAAGCACAATCCTCGTATCTGGTTGTGTAATAGATGTCTGATGCACTTTCAATCTGAAAGATGTTTGGCAAACCATAGAGTTTATTGCATAAGTTTAAACGAGACCAAAGTTGTTTTACCCGAGGAAGAGGAAAAGATTCTGAAATTCAAAAATTTTGACCACAAAGAAACCGTTCCGTTCTGTATTTACGCGGATCTAGAATGCTTGTTGCAAGCTACTAACATTCAATTGTCAGAAAATAGAACAATTCACCAAAATCATATTCCTGACAGTATAGCATATTACCTGCATTGCACCTTCAACGATTCCATTTCAAAGTTCAAAATTAACCGCGGGGAGACTTGCATCGAATGGTTTGTGAACGAGTTGGAGGAATTGGCACACTCGTTAGAAACGTATTTCAAAACTATTGTACCTATGGAGTCGCTGAACTTCAATCAAATTAACGAATTTAATTTATCAAAGGTATGTCATATTTGTGAGAAGCCGTTCACGCGCGAAGACGTGAAACACCGTGATCACTGTCATTTCACAGGAAGGTACCGTGGTCCTGCGCATCAAAGCTGTAATCTTAATTATCAAAACTCGCATACTATCCCAGTGATATTCCACAATCTGTCGGGTTACGATTCGCATTTTTTGATTGAAGCATTGGCCACAACTTTTCAGGGTACTATTTAGCTTCTACCCGTGAACAAAGAGAAGTACATTTCGTTCACAAAACATGTAGAGGGGACAGATATAAAGTTTAGATTTCTAGATTCGTTCCGTTTTATGCCCAGCAGTCTCGAAAAATTGGCAACATATTTGAATGATAATCAAAAATCAATTACACGTAAATTTTGCACAAGATCTGAAAAATTCGAGTTATTAACTAGGAAAGGTGTTTTTCCGTACGAGTACGTGGCTGGTTGTGAGAAGCTCGAGGACGTAAAGTTACCACCGAAAGAAAGATTTTATTCAAAATTGAACAACCAAGATATTTCGGATAACGATTATGCACACGCGTGTAAAGTTTGGCAAGCTTTTAACCTTAAAACGTTGGGGGAATATTCAGACTTATATTTGCAAACTGATGTTTTTCTGTTGGCTGACGTATTTGGAAACTTTCGACAAAATTGTTATGCAACGTACAACCTGGACCCGTTACATTATTTTACAGCGCCCGGTCTTTCGTTTGACGCAATGTTGAAATGTACCGGTATCGAGCTCGAGCTTCTCACTGACATAGATATGCTTATGTTTATAGAAAAAGGTATTCGAGGTGGTGTGTCCCAATGCTCTAACCGATATGCAAAGGCTAACAATAGATACATGAGAGATGCTTTCAATCCAGCGCTCGAAGAGTCTTATCTCATGTACTTCGACGTTAACAACTTGTACGGCGCGGCTATAAGCTTTGCTCTGTCATGCAGTTCTTTCGAATGGATATTAGATTTCAGACAATTCGATGTTTTTGCCATCACAGACGAGGCGGAGTTTGGCTACATATTGGAGGTAGATTTGGAATATCCCGAGCAATTGCATGGAATGCATAAAGATTTACCACTGTGTCCGGAACACTACATACCTCCGATCTCAGAAAGTAAGCAGCCGAAATTGACGACCACGCTACTTTCCAAGCAAAACTACGTTGTTCGTTACCGCGTCTTAAAACAATGCTTAGAATTAGGTTGAAAACTAGCTGAAATTCACAGAGTTTTAAAGTTCAGACAAACACCGTGGCTCAAAAAGTACATAGATTTAAATACAGACTTACCCAAAAAATCGAACAATGAATTCGAAAAAAACTTCTATAAACTGATGAACAACGCAGTTTTCGGTAAGACAATGGAAAATGTTAGGAAGTATAGAGATGTCAGGCTGATCACGAAATGGGATGGAAGATACGGTGCTAGAGCTACTATAGCCAAACCAAATTTCCACAGTTGTACAATCTTTGATAAAGATATGATAATAGTTGAATTGCGTAGAACGACAGTCAAACTCAACAAACCATTGTATGCAGGTTTTTCCATTTTAGATCTTGCGAAGACCTTTATCTACAATTTTCACTACAAGTATATTAAAACGAAATTTGGACATCAGGCAAAATTAATGTACACTGACACGGATAGTTTGATATATCACTTCACCGTCCCCAACATTCACGAATGCATCAAACAGGACTTGGATAAATTTGATACCTCCGATTATCCACCTGACAATGTCTACGGAATGCCGTTGGTTAACAAAAAAGTTCTGGGTTTGATAGAAGATGAATGTAAGGGAAAAATAATGGCGGAATTTATTAGCTCGAAAGCAAAGTTGTATTTAATTCAGAGTGATGGGGGAGGATAAGGATGAAAAACGAGCCAAGGGTGTCAAAGGATCCCTGTTGAAGACTATAACCTTTGATGATTACTTGAAGTGTGCTTGAAAACACGAAAATTTAGTCGAACGTCAGAGTCTGATACAGAGTCAGAAGCATCAGGTCTATACCATTGAACAGAAAAAAGTGGCACTGAGCTGGAACGACGATAAGCGTATCGTATTTCGAAACAGAACCGATACGCTGCCGTGGGGTTACAAGAAGTTGAACTGAACATCGGTATGAATTGTATCTCTAAGATGTAAAAAATAAAGACAAATACTTGAAAAATAATTTCGTTCATTCAACATTACATATCAGATTCATTCATCCAACTGTTGTGTGTACTATCAAAACCTAGCCACTTGACGTATAAATTTTTTCCCCGCTTCTGAAGCACCTTCTCCACCAGATAGATGTTCGGATGTCGCACCTTGAGGAGCTCCTGTTCGTAGAAACCACCAGCCATGGGTTGACCTTGGTAGTCTTTGAGCTTGTACGTCACAGGATTGGTATTTGCTACTTGGCTTATTGTGAATATTTCAGTCGTCCAATTGGGAGTGTAAGTTTTCTCAAAGACGTTTTTGAACTGGCTGATTCGAACTTTGTCACCGGTTTTGAACTTTGCCGGTTTGGAAGGTTTCGTTCGAAGCCCTCCATACGACTGACGTAATACCAGCCTTTCGTTCGCAACGGTGACATCCGATGGTTCCGTTCTTATGGTACGGTGTTTCGTGTTGTTGTTGGCCGATACTAAATCAGATAAGATGTTGAGCCACTTGTAGCTTCCTTGCATACTGAACCGTTTCCACATTTTACTTTTTAGCGTACGATTAAACCGTTCACAGATCGAAGCCTTCAAATTACTGTACGTGGAGTAGAGTTTGATTCCATAGCGCGACATAAGAGTTTCAAATTTTGAGTTGTAGAATTCCGTTCGTCTATCCACGTGTGATTTTTTTGGTACACGTCCTTGAGTTAGCACAGATTCCATGGCCTTTGTAACATCATCCCCAGACTTGCTCCTTATCGGTACAGCCCACGCATACTTTGAAAAGATATCAATGACTGTGAGCATATACTTGTAGCCTTTGTTTTGTCCTGCGTATGACATCATATCAACAAGATCCGCCTGCCAGGTCTCGTCGATGCCGCGCACGTCTACACGGCGACGCGGGTAATTCCGGCGTGCGGGCTTATGCAGTTCCGTCACCAGCGTTAGCTTTTTCTCGTTCATATTCCAATGCTCTTGGTCTGGTATTCAATTTGGAAATGATTTCAGCGTTTCGAATCGACAGGTCTCTGCCTGTTTTAAAATCTGCGTTAAAGGTATCCAAAGCTTTCCCCATCGTGATCTCCAAAGCTTTGATCATTTGATCGAGATTGTCGATTTGTTTCTGCAGCACGTTGAATTTTCATCGTAAGATTTTCAAAGTTACAGCATTGTTTTGCTCAACAGGTTCTGCGACATTGCACAGTCTTTTATTCTGTAGATCGTAATGTCCGTCCGCAGTGATTTGAAATCCGACACTGGGAGGGCCGCGATTACCCGCAGCTGTGTTTTTAACCAGATGCCGTCCGAACACATTGACGCTCATCTCGAAAATGAATGCAAAAGCGATAAGAGCGGCTTAATAAATGATTTCTGCTTCGCGTAGTTCTTCGATAATGGACATTATTTCGTTGTTGTGACTCGGATTTCCCGCCGCCTGGGATGCTAGGAGTAGACGAAGACGCTCCACTAACTCGTTCGGATTATCCCAGAAAACGTATTCCGTTTCAACGCCTTGTCGTGTGATCATAGCTTGCGGAAGTAGACCTTTACCCTTTCGCTGAAGCGATGGTGAATAATCCAACGATTCGGCAATGACACTTCTCAATTTGTAACTGTTATCGCTTCGAACAGCTCCATCGGATGAGTAATACTTTTTATGTGCGTTCGTTTTGAGGATTACGTTTCTATAATTTTTCCGATCTTCGTCGCTCACATAGGACCTGTCGGGCTTCTTTTTGAACAAAAGTTCCAGCAACCCCTTCGTTTCTGGGTAAAGCGTATCCCTAATACGGATCTGGTCACTCTCAAAACTCATCAACGAATCACCCAATCATTAGTCGGGTTGAGAGGTTGCGTACACCGTACACGTTGTCCAATTCACTTTTCCTCGTCTCATCTCTCATCATTTCAAAATACTCAATCTCGGTTTCATCAACAGGTGTTTCTACGATTGTTTCATCTCCTGCCGAGCAAAGGAATCATCCATTTCCAAGACTGTTTCATTGTTCGTTTCATTTTTCATCTGCTTTATTTCTTGTTTGATTTCTGCCATTTCTTGTTTCACGGGTTTCGTCTCTTTTGTAACATTCACCAGTTCTCGCAACGGAGTCACTACTGGTTTGAAAACGTCGCTCAATTTCCGAGCCGTGGAGTCCTTGCCCGACTTGAGCAATCTGTGTTTTCGACGGATCGTAGCACTCGCTTGAGCGATCTGATGTAGGACTTCTTTTTGCTCGGGAATTTTGCAGCTCTGCATGTTGACGCAACTGAGTCTGCAACGCTACTGTGTCTCTCGCTTGAAAACGCAAGATTTTTATTACTTTTCCAGGCTAATGAAAGAATCGAATCCCTTCCTATAACGTCCTTGGTTGGGCTCGCTGTCTTTGTCGATCACAAGAAACCCGTACTTATCACCGTTCCAGCATGCGGAGCACACATCATTAAACTGTATGTAAGACATATCGGTGTTCACATGGTCGTTGTATACGTGTCTCAGGTTCATATCGTCTTGTTTGAATAACACGAGTAAGTTTACGTTGTCGCGCACGAGATGTTTGGGAATACGGGCGTACGTCTAACAGAGATAGAAACAATCAACATCGTGATGCCTGCCCATGCAGAAGTAGGCTCTAATATTGTTCTGCTTCTCGCACGCTACATCATCAAAAACGATTATCGAGTTGGGTCGTGCTTCGTCCGGTGTAATCACTTGCTCACGCTCGGTATAAGAAAAATACTCCATATTCTCAACGTTGTCCAACAATTGCTTCAACAATTGGTACTTCGGTTGGTTAAGGGATTTTGAGTAGATATAGATATTTTCAAATCTAAGTCCATTGGAATGGGTTATAAGTGTGAGCAACGCATTGGTTTTACCACAATTGGACGGACCGCAGAATATTGCACGCACACTGTTCGGCTGTAATTTCCCATGCCGTTTTTGTCTTTTCACATTTTGCTCTGAAAGTTTGTCGAAATTTATCACGGGAAGCTTAGTAGGTTATGCCTCAAACCGCATCTTGGACATGACTGACCATATTTTCTATAAATACCCCGGTTTTGAACCTTTCCCGTCAGTCAGAGCCTGAACATGATCGTGCACAGAGGTAAACGAAGCAGCAAACGGCAACATCGCGGCAAAGGTCTGGTGAATAAAATCATCAACAGTCTTCCAGTCGAATTGCACGTACCTGGTTATCAATACTGTGGACCTGGTACAAAGTTGACAAAGAGACTCGCGCGAGGTGATCCGGGAATCAATCCTTTCGACGCAGCTTGCAAGAACCATGACATTGCTTACTCGCAGAATCGTGAAAATCTTGAAGTCAGGAATGCGGCTGATAGGGTATTGGCTGAAAAAGCGTGGAAACGGGTCTTTGCACCGGACGCCAATTTGAGCGAGAAAGCAGCGGCTTGGGCGGTAGCTAATACAATGAAAGTGAAATCGAAACTAGGAATGGGAATTCGAAAACCGAAAAACGTGACCTTAAGAAACATTATAAATGCTGCAAAACGATCTAGGATTCCGAGCAACGATGCAAAAGTAGCTATCGAGTCTGCGCTCAAGGGGGCTGAAAACGCTGTTCAAAAAGCGGGTGGTAAATGTAAAGTGCGAACACCGCGCGTTCTACCGGTACCTTCAAAAGTTGGTGGATTTCTACCATTCTTGATTCCTATTTTTGTTGGACTTAGTGCCACAGGCGCGATAGCTGGTGGTGCGGCAGGTATAGCAAAAGCTGTGAACGATGCGAGCGCTGCTAAACGAGAACTGGAAGAGAGCAAACGGCACAACAAAACTATGAAAGCTATCGCGTTGGGTGAAGGACTTCATTCGAAACCGTATAAAACGGGTCTCGGTCTCCATCTTCCAAAAAACTAGATGCGAAGCTACCACGTCGAGCGTTGACCGATTGGGACTTGTTGAAATATGCGAAAATCTTTAAGATACCGTATTTCCGCGGTGTTTTTATGCGGAACGAAATGCCCAAAAACGGTCCACGAAAAAACGAGTCAGCTGTAGTCAACCTTGACGACAAAGAGGGTCCGGGAACACACTGGGTTGCGTACAAGAAACGTGACGGTAACATCGGTTACTTTGACAGTTTCGGTAACCTTCAACCACCCTCGGACCTCATCAAATATTTCGGTATTGGTAGCGTTAAATACAATCATGAAAGGTACCAGGATTATGATACATTTGAATGCGGACATTTGTGCTTGAAATTTTTGAGCAGTGAGCTATATAAGTATGGTGCGTAATTCAACACAGCCAGTCTATCACTCGCAACCATGGATGATTCACTAATGTTGACAGTTTCGGGAACCTCTTCGATTCTCGAAGCGCAATATTTTCCTCCGATTGAACTTGGTTGTAATAAAAGTTATGCTCTTGGTTTGGTAGAATTGTTGACCTTTAATTCAATCCCCAACGTTGACGTTGGTCACAATAAAATTTACGTGGCTGATAGAGTGATCACTATACCTACTGGCAGCCACGAGATCGAAGACATAGAGAAGTATCTTCAAAACGTGCTAAGAAATACTAACATCAGGCTCGACATTAAGCCCAACAATAACACATTACGCAACAAAATCACATGCAAACGCAGTCTAAACTTTAAACCGAACGATTCCGTTGCTCAACTTTTGGGATTCACACCACGTGTATTGGAGGCTGATAGAACTCACGAATCAGACGTGCCTGTAACTATACTCAAGGTCAACGCGTTGCGAGTTGAGTGCAGCATTACAACGGGTACCTATGTCAATGGACGTAAAGTACACACTATTCACGAATTTTTTCCAACCGTCCCATCAGGATATAAGCTCGTAGAAGTGCCGTCGCACGTCATTTACTTTCCGATCACCGTCAGGACCATAGATCACGTTCAGCTTCGGTTAGTGGATCAAGACGGAGACTTGGTTGATTCTCGTGGTGAAGTTATAACTGTGAGACTACACATCAAATCGCAATAAACGATGGGTATCGTTTAAAACAGACATCCAAAGAATAGGTATATCAGTAAGTCGACATGTCCCGATCAAGTTAGTCATCGATCGATTCACGAACCGTTAACACCTCGGAACGTAGAGTTCCTGATAGCTCTGGGCTTGAAACAGACACCTTCTGGAAAAGGAAATTCCGGCAAATCAGAATCCGATTCTACTGTTTCGTCGTTTGCTACGTACCATGGAAGAAGAAATCTCAAACATTCAAACACTGGTCATTTTCGACGAATCCATCCGCATTACGAAATTCACGCTCACAAACCTTACGCCTCGTCAACTTTCAACAACAGCGATGAAATTCGAATCACCGTTCAGCATCAGGATTTATGCATATTACCCGGCAAAAGTTCGATCCATATCCACGGACGACTCTTAAAAGCTGATGGAACAGCGACTGTGAACACGCAGTTCGTAAACAACGCCATCTGTCATTTATTTGAAGAAATTCGCTACGGAATTAATGCGGTTGAGATCGACAGAAGCAAGAATGTTGGCTTGACAAGTCTAATGAAGGGTTACGCTTATCTGAACCCTGGTCAGAGTTAGCTAATGGAGAACGCAAGATGGCTTGACGTGGAAGAGAAGAAGAAATCAACCGATGCCGAGGGTAATTTTGACGTATTGATACCGCTTAGCACGATACTGGGTTTCGCTGAAGACTACCGCAAGATCGTTGTCAATGCCAAACACAAGTTGATTTTAACGAGATCCAAAACTGTTGTAAACGCAATTGTGCAGAGTCAAGAGGAGGACTACAAAATCGTGATCAATACAGTGGAATGGCTCGTACCGTATTTGAAACTTGCGGATCAGAAAAAAGTTGACCTGCTGAATTTTGTTGAGAAAGACCCGCCTATTTTGATGAGCTTCCGCAGTTGGGAATTGTACGAATATCCTTTACTTCCCACCACATCGAAACACGTTTGGACTGTGAAAACTTCCACTCATCTTGAAAAATCTCGATATGTTATTTTGGCCTTCTAAACAAGTCGAAAGAACAAGATCGGCAAAAACGCAAGTCATTTCGATCATTGCAATGTCACGGACGTCAAGCTGTTTTTAAACTCACAATCTTATCCGTACGGTAAGCTGAACCTGAACATGAGTCGTAATCTGTACGCACTCTTGTACGAGATGTACGCAAACTTCCAAGCTACCTACTACGACAAGAACCCCGAGCCGTTGCTGACAAGGAGTGAATTTCTTCAGAAGGCTCCCTTATTCGTTATTGACTGTTCACAACAAAACGAATCCTTGAAGTACGGACCCGTTGATATCCGCCTTGAATTTAAAGCTAAAGCCGACTTTCCCGCTGAAACATCGGCGTACTGCTTGATTGTTCACGATCGAATCGTTGAATACAACCCACTCAGTGGTGGTGTGAAAAAGTTGGTATAAAAAGCTCTCCAATTCCCACCGACTCTTACAGTTGAAACATGGAGCTCATCGTTGACATACAAGGCTTCCGTAGACCTTGCGACAACACCTTCACGTTGAAAGAATTGGCTGTAATTCCAATTTACTCGGAAGCACCTCCATCGACGTTTCTCTTCAAGCCACCTTACGAATGGGACTGTCTACACGTCAAATATAAAAGCCAAAATTCATGGTTGCAACGCAATTTTCACGGTCTACCTTAGAGCTGTGGAAATATACCGTTCGAGAAAGTGGAATGGACAATTGAATACGAGCTGAGCAAAGCTCGCAGGGTGTACGTGAAGGGAGAAGAAAAACGAGATTGGCTGATTAAAACTGTCCCCAAAGTTCAAATCATCGATTTGCTGGACTTAGGCTGTCCATCGCTTCAAACCATTCAAAAAACTTCAGCTGTACATGTACGATGTGACGAGCACACAATACCCAACGCAAAATGTGCAGCTCGAAACGTCATGTTACTCCAAAATTGGTTACTGAATCACCATGTTGTACGGATGGCGACGGTGAGCGATTTGTGCTACTGCGCAGAAATATCTACAAGAACGATCCCGCATTCCTGGCGGAAACATCATCCTGGTTACGATACTGTTGAATAAAATTATTGTACTAACGTTATAAAGTAATTACAATAAAGCTTTTTTTTTAATATTTATGCATTAATTTGATACCTCACCTTTCGCTGTTCAGAGTATAATTTCTCCCATACTAATATCATTATCAGGAGAAGGAAGGTTTTACGCTAAATGATGAACGCATAATAATTTTATTTATTTTTTTATAGAACGCATGACTTTTACAAGGTAGTGGATATATGTGATGTGTAGATCATACATAAATAAATTCAAGTTGGCCATACGGTCCACCAAGGTAGCGTATGCGCAATCGTGCATCCTTACTGGCTGTGGTCACCTTCTGGAACAGCTCTTCGTCTTCTTGGAGGGCTTTATTTAACCGGTTTGGAAGAAAAATGGTAAAGGAATCCTCCAAGTCTGCAACTACTTCGTCGTCGAACTTCGTTTTCACTCGACGAACACTGCTTACTCCGTACTCGTAGTATTCGTCAATGTCTGCCAGCTTTTTCAATGGCAAGAAAGTCTCCAAGCGTGCGATTCCATTCAATTTTGTGAAGTCCATGATGATTGTTACTGTTGAGTCGTATTGCCTCAAATCTTCTTGTGAGTTGATGCAGTTCGGATCTGATTTTTAGGAGCTGTTTTACTTCTTCGATATTCTCGATTAAAAGTTGTAGACGCTTCTTGAATTCACGTTGTTGTTGATGCGGAGTACTTTTCATGAAGAACAGCTTCAAACCGACACCGAGCTTTGCGGTTCCAACTTTTATAATACTGCTCCCCTACTTGAGTTTTGAAATTTGGTGGGAGAGGGGAAAAGAATGTCACATGGTTAAAATCACTTCAGACTTTGGACTTTTGATAAGAATGACACGTGGTTCGATATCGTGGGAACGGAATGTCACGCCCCCCCCCCCCCCCCCCAGCTATTCGCGGAACTATTAATTGTCGAATGTTACGTGGTTGATATCATACCGGTCCTTGGACCACACAAGCAGTTTTCGAGATAAGAATGTCACGTCATTGATATCGGGTTGACGAAAATAATTCTCGGAACTGTTAATTGCGGAATGTAGGGTGTCAAATATCACACCGCAAGCCGCTCAAAGTTAACCGGAACATTCCTGAGATGGGTACGTTGGGAACAGAAGGGTTTGCGTCTCCGCTAAACCTCAACCGTCGGTAGGGGGGAATAACAGCGAGACCGATGGTAAAGCCGCGTGATTTTGACCTTCGGTCGATGAAACAGTCGGTAAAGCAGCAAGATTTTGACCCTTGGCTGATAACACTGTCGGTAAGGTTGAACCTTCGGTCGATGAATAGGTAGCGCCATTTTGATCGATGGTCGGTACAGTAGACTGTGACGTCATCACGGAGAAGGGTTTGAGTCCGGGGGAAAATGTCGGTAAGTGTCGGTAACAGGAATCTAGACGCAGAATGCCCCTTGTATCACTACTTAAAATTGTCGAAACTTAGAATAAACCAAAAAAAAATGTTATATTAGATCGTAAATTTGAAATTTTCAAAAATTCATAGCTTGGAAACCAGCTCGAAGCCAAAGTTGATATTCTCGGGGTTGTTTAGGAATACAATGAAGCATAATCCGTGAAAATTTCAACGGATTTCGAGTTGATAGAAAAAAGTTATGGCTATTCGAAAACAGCGTTTTTTCAAATATCGACCTACTGTATGCGGCGATATCTCAGTGAAATGGCAGCAACCAAGCAAAACCAGGGCAGATTACATCAGAATATACCTTAACGAAGAATATAAGCCGTCAACCGTCCTTCGATCTCCAAAAATATAGATTTTAGAGCCTTTTGAAAATGAGGAAAATTTCATTAAAATAGCAGTCCAGTTGGGAGCTCCCAGCTTAGCCGGATATGAGTTCGGAGTGACTGACTATTTTTTTCTTGAAAATATAAGGTTGACAGAGAAGGACGCCATTTTGTTGGAATCTCTGAGTCTTATAGAAGCTGAGATATAAATTTTTGAAAATGACTTAAACATCGATTTTTTTTAAATTTCAAAAAATTCTTGAGCAACCGGATTTGGGCCTACCGAGCTAAAATTTTCCGGATCACCTTCTTTTCTGATCTACTTTCGACAAAAAAATCAGCAGCCAAATCGATGACACACCTCCGCAACTTTTCTGCGAAAAGTAATGGATCTGCCCATATGTATACATATGACGGAACGGTGCATATATTTTGGCGGAAGGCCGGACAGGTGATTCTACGGTGTAACCTAGATGTATGTTGCAAGCATAACCTATTCACACCCTTAACTGCGAGTTAATAGTCGCACCTCTTAACTGGATGAGTCTGAGCTTGGAGTAGCAAAAACTAGTTTTACAATGGGCCAAACGGCCCTCCATAAGGGTTGGCTCGCGGTACCCTTGATGCGAGCAGCGCGCGTGCCTGGCGGGCACTTAGGGCCCTTAGGGATTGCGCGTCGCTCTCGGGGTGGGCGTCACTCGCGGGGGTTGCGCGTGGCCCGAAGAGTTCGGGATCTTGTGACGAGGTGGCGGCAGTGGGTTGATTTCGGAAATCGGTTAACGGGTAAACAGGTGTTCGGCCCGGCTGCCGATTGCTTCGTCACAATCTCAATCGATAATGAGTAGTTATGGTTGATGTATCCACGGAGTATAAATTACGCTGAGATGTTCAATATCTTGTCTAAGATTGACAGCATTCGGATGAGCAACACATTTCCAACAAAAGACGTTTAGAACAAAGAGGTTCCGCCTCTAAAATACTGGCTTAGTGGTATTTAAAAGTCGTAAATTAACGCCGTAAAACAACGTTGGCCTCAATTAGTCAATAAGGTTCCTGTTCCTTTTGAAGAATTAATGTCATACATTAACAGCCACAATTTTTCGCTTTTCAGTGGAGCGAGTAGAGAATTCCAATCGTACGGAGGTTCGAGGAGAGAAATTCATGAGTTAGTTTTTTCAATGACTGATACGACTACCAATTCTTTTGGTATTAAACCGGGACCCAGTCTGTTGAATCCTTGCACGCCAACTACGAACTGCATCGTGAAATGTACTGAATAGAATATCACAACCTTTGAGGTTTTTATACTAATTTTCACACCCCACCACTCAGCGGATTGTATTCAATTATAAGGTCGAGTAAAATCAAGTGATAGGCAGATGTTCTGGCAGGAAAGTTATTTTTAGCCTCAAATTCGATACGAGTATCAACCGGCCAAGATTTTGAGGCCTCGTTTTGTTTCGAACAGTCGATGAAAATCAAAAGTTTGTACTGTAGAAATTTACTCTTCGTCAACAATGGTTCAGGTTCCTTGCCGTTGTCATGCAGAATTACACACAGAGGTGAACAGTGTATTATACTGTTTATTGAAAATAGAATCAGGTACGAATTCAATATAAAATGAGAGTTTTGATCAATAGTGCTAGATCTATGTATAGGCTCACAGGTCAAAATATGCGTGCATTACGCAGGGAGGCAGGAGGCAGTATTGAGACTGGCTACCTGGCTTCTCGCCGGGCGTGGCGTAAGCGCATATAAGATGCATATAATCGCAGCGCATATAAGATGTATATTAGGGTATCGCAAAAAAACCGACTATTTTTTTTTTAGTCTTGTGTGATAAAATGTTAGTTTTTGATGTTTTGAGAGCCCACTCCAAAGGACAGGTAAAAAAAAAATTTTCAAGAGGTCGCTCCACATTTTTTAAAATGTCAGAAATCGTCAAAAATCGATTTTTTTTTGTTCATTTTGTTTTTTCGTTACGTTATAATTTTATAGACAAAAAAAAAAAAAGTTTCCGAAACTTTCAGTTAAAAATTTGAATTTTGAAAGGTCGCTCATAATTTTTTTGAATTCGTTAGTGCATTACTTTCATTATTATTATTATTATTAAAATTTCATACATTTTTTTTCTTTTATTTTATAGAAAAATCGATAGAAATATACCATGAGATCAATTAAAAATCAAACAAAGTACTGAAAATATAAGTTTTTAAAACTCAATAATTTTATTCAATCAACTACAATAGTTTAACAATGTTGAAATAAACCTTTTGGTCAATTCTGAAACTAGATTTTGAATTTTGACAGGTGTTAACTTGACCTACATCAATATCATTTATTATCCATGTAATGTGTTTTTTTACAGGTGCCTTGTGGAGGTATAGTGGTGATGAAATAATAGTTCAATTGAGTTGCTCTGAAAAGAGGTTAATTTTGTTTAATTCTAATGTTTACATTCCTCATCGGGTTTATAGAGTTCAATTGAATATAAATCTTACCTGAAAAGAGAAACAACATTTAAAGCTTGTATTCCATCTCTTTTCCTTCTCTCTTAACTAATTCTATTGTATTAAATAAAGTTTTCTTATATTCCTCTCACACCTGTCATATATGTTCTCTCTAGCTATTCAATCGACTCCGGCAGTTCTCTCACGAGTCTATCGACTAGAGCAGTACAGATTAGAGTTGTCATTGCGCGGTAAATTCAATTTAAATGGAGTGTATGATTTAGCTTCATTTACATTCATTTAAAGTACGTATTGAACTCATTTTATTTGCATTGTGATATACATTACGATTTTCTTCGTCTACTTGTAATACTCTCTGCAGTTGATCTTCATTTTTTACAAATTAGTAGATACTCTTCCATTGATGAAACACCACGCTCAGCAGTGTCATTAGCTATATGTAATGCACGAACTGTATTCAAACTTTTGAGTAGGACTGATTCGAATTCCGGGTCACAGGATGTGTTTCTAAGAACTCATCACTTAAGTTTAAGGCTTTGAAGAAATATCGTGTATTTTGATTCACGAAATTGTAAATTTCCTTATTCATGATATCACATTCTTTAACTTGAATACAATTCAATGGCTGCTGTCCAGATTGTGTTTTCAAAGCTGACACCATTTTCATCTTTGTTTCAATTAAAATTTCACAATCAAAAAATGCTAATCCAATTGAATAGTCACTAGTGTACCGTAAATGTCGGAAAAACTTTTCAATACCGCTGAACTAACTTCTGATTTTGTTCTTTGAATTGGACCAGATCTTTTAGTAATTGTAAATCAATTCTCGGTGATATTGTAGGTATTTGGCAAAGAAACCAGGCTTTTAGATATATTTTAATCACAAATGCGTTGAATCATTCGAGTTTTTTCAAGACTACTTTAGATACTTCAAATTGACTCCGAAAAACACGTATTTTCAAACAATAAATTATTTTTGACATTCACCTAGCTCAATGATATGCCCCAGGCTTATTTATTGGAAAATTGGTAGGCTCACCAAGATAAATCAGGGATAATGTCAATAACTTCTTATAATCGTCTCTTGGATGCTGTTTTTCAATTGATCAAAGATCAATGAACTACTGAAGTTAGGATGAAAGGATGACAGAAACAACATAAATATCAATGGAACATACCTGTCTGATTATACATTCTAATTTGTCAGTAAGTGATTATTTCACCAGGAAGCGGAAACTCAGGATGGGGCATGTCGAGATATTCGGATCGAGGCTCACCCTATCCACCGAGGTACGCTACCTAGGAGTCACCCTAGACCCCAAACTTACATGGAAGGCCCACACCATCCGCCAGGCACGGAAGGCTACGGCCACGTACTGGGCCTGCAGAATGATAGTGGGCCAGACCTGGGGTCTACAACCAAGGGTAGTTCGATGGATCTTCATGGCCATCATACTACCTCAAATCACCTAGGCCTCGATTGTAGGCAGGGCCACATACCGGAAGGCATATGGACGCGTCTACAGGATGGCGATCCTAGGCATTACAGGGGCCCTTCGGACTACCCCAACTATTGCCATGGGGGCCCTCCTGGGCCTGCCACCTCCACACATTACGGTGGAGGAGGAGGCCTAGAGGGCGGCGCTACGCCTGAGGCACCTAGGACTCTGGAAGTGCACCGGTTTGGGACACACTGTGATTAAACCGGGAGGGAGCACCGCGGACAGCTCTGGAACAGAGCGGGGACCGCTGCACCAGCAGATTCCAGTTTAACCGAGTTTTCAGGGTAACGTACCCGCACAGAGAGACCTGGGCAAACAACCCGGACAGAATACTCTCCCCAAAAGGGCTTGTGTGGTACACAGACGGGTCCAAAACTGAGACGGGCACCGGGGCCGGTTTCTGGTGTGGAGGACCAAGGACGAGCGGGTCGCTCGCCCTGGACCCACAGCCTCGGTGCTACAAACTGAGATGTACGCCCTGCTAGCCTGCGCCAGACATATCCTGAGCATGGGCTATAAAGGGAAACACATGTATATCTGCAGTGACAGCCGGACAGCACTCAAACACCTGGACGCCTGCGTCGTAAGGTCGGTGCTGACCTCGGACTGCATCACTGTCTTATCACAGCTGGCCAAGGACAATCGCGTAAGCCTGGTATGGGTGCCAGGACACAGCGGCATCCAAGGCAATGAAATAGCTCACAACCTGGCCAAAGAGGGGTCCTCGCGCCAACCGAGCGACGAGGGCTCCCTCCCCGGCCTACCCTCTGGGCATATAAGATGCCTATCGAAGCAATGGACAGAGGCTTACTTTGCGGACCTTTGGGACTGCACGCCAGGTATGGCTCACACGAGGGCCCTATTCCAAGGGCCATCCCAAGCCCTGGCAGCCACGCTCATACGACTGAACAGGACCGAGCTGAGGACCGTGATAGGCCTCATCACCGGACACTGGTACACGGGCAAGCACCTCGTGCACCTGGGACTCAGATCGGAGTCCCTGTGCCCGAGATGTGAAGGGGAACAGGAGACCCCCCTCCACCTCATCACCCAGTGTAGGGGGCTCGTGGGGACCGCGTAAGCAGGCCCTCGGAGCTAACTACACCGGCGAGGGCAAAATCAAGGAAATGGGGGTGGGCAGGCTGCTTTATTTCGCGAAGCTGGGCGGCCTGACCTCGTTCCCTACACACTAGGGGTGCCCCCAAAGGGCCCGGGCATAATGGTCCAACAGGACTGAGCGCCTGGCCGTCCCCAATCCAACACAACAATAACAACACAACAACAAGTGATTATTTTCAGTAAAACAATGTTTGATATATTCGTTTAACAATAATCTATGAAATCTTTCACTTAGGATGAGAAGTAAACAATAGAAAGTCATAAAGTAATTGTTCAAAAACAAGTCCTGTATT